>NC_134874.1:14480431-14747931 GCF_049852395.1 Peromyscus maniculatus bairdii | reverse complement strand
GGCGCACACCTTTGATCCCAGCACTCGGGAGGCAGAGCCAGGTGGATCTCTGTGAGTTCGAGGCCAGCCTGGGCTACAGAGCGAGATCCAGGACAGGCACCAAAACTACACAGAGAAACCCTGTCTCAAAAAACAAAAACAAAAACAAAAAAAAAAAAAGAGAGAGAGAGAGAGAGAAGAGAAACCACAGACCTTCCTTGGTCTGATGACCCGTCTCTTGCCCAGAGCACTGTCCTCTAAAAACTGCCACAAATAAAGACTTTGAAAGCCACTTGAGCGGTTCCTTCCTCAGGCCAGTAGCTAAGGAGACAGCCAAGCATGAAGATGTCTAAACATTCTTGTGGGGTAGCTTTTCCACCAACTCCGGAAACCAAAGCACGCTTTCTAACAACTTCGCCAATGTGTGAGTTAGGTACTGACAAAGACGTGTACGCCATAGACCCTACACATACATACACGAGCTCAGAAATGGGTGCACGGACAGCTCAGTGACACCTGTTCACTATTATTATTATATCTGTGTGTGTATGTGTGAGGAGGGGGGTGGGGGGACACAGCATGGCATGCACAGAGGTCAAAGGACAACTTCATGGAGTCAGTTCTCTCCTCCCCCCTTTACGTGGATTCAAAAGATCAAAGCGAGGCCGTCAGGCTTGCCCGGCAAGCACTGTACCTGCCGAGACATCTCGCTGGCCCAGTTCAGTGACTTTTGGGCATTTGCGAAGGTGTACCATCGCCACATCTCATTTCAGAAATCCCATCACTCACTGAGATCCCCATGTTCTATTAGCAGTCACTCACTGCCCACTTCCTTCTCTCTCCAGCCCCAGGCTACCACTCTCTCGAGTCTCTAGAGATTGCCATCTTTTTGTAGGGGGGTGGAGGGCTTGCCCGGCGAGCAAGAGGCCTTGGATTTCATCCTCTTGACACCCCTAAATAGGATGTGGAGGCTGAATAAGATGAGGGCATGGCTGCTCCGAGGGATGGCCGAGAAGGTGTCTATTGTAGATCTGAGGGAGAGGACAGCCAGAGGCATCCGGAAGAGTCCAGAGCAGGGACCGAACATGGCGAGCAGACTGAACGGGGCCATGGCAGGAAAGAAAGAGGGAGAGAGCGCGGGAGTAAGTGTGTGTGTGTGTGTGTGTGTGTGTGTGTGTGTGTGTGTGTGTGTGTGTGTGTGCATGTGTGTGTGTATGTGTGTGTGTGTGTGTGCATGTGTGTGTGTGTGTGTGTGTGTGTGCGCGTGCGTGCAAAGAGGAGAGAGGGCCAAGAGGGAGGGTGCTGAGGAGAACCAAGAGCCAAGAGAGCAAAGAGGCAGCAGCCTGGCAGGAATGGCAGGGGTACATAGGAATGAGACGCTGGGGGCGGGGAAGCCTGGTAGCTGGAGAAGTTTGTGGGAGAGGTCGGAGGTCGGCACAAGCTTTGGTATGCTAAGAGGCACCACAGACCACAGTTAGCCATTTGTCTCGGTTTCCTGTGGATCCCACAGAGGCTCACACCTCTAATACAGTCTCAGGACTCCAGAGGTGGGGCACAAGAGGATTAGGAATTCAAGACCATCTGGGTGTGGTAGATACTTAGTAACGGATCTCTGGATGGTAAAGCAAACTCCGTCCTCACCCCGACACCTCTTTTGAGACAGTGTGGCTTTGGCTGACTTGGAAATTGCTATGTAGACCAGGCTGGCCTTAAACTCCTCTCTGTGAGTTCGAGGCCACCCTGGTCTGCAAAGTGAGTTCTAGGACAGCTAGGACTGTTAAACAGAGAAACCCTGTCTTCAAAAAACAAAAACAAAACAAAGAAAGAAACAAAAACTCACAAAACAAAACTCTGCCTCCCGAATGCTGGAATTAAAGGCATGTGCTTTTTTCTTTCCATGTCCATCTTTTTCTTTCTGTCTCATAAAAATAAATTTCTAACTTTTAGAGAAAATACCAGACTACTGAACTCCATTTTCTTTGTTTGTTTTGTTTGTTTTGAGACAGCGTTTCTCTTTGTAGCCCTTGCTGTCCTGAATCTCTTGGAAATGGAGGCAGAGATGGATGTGAGCCGCCATGTGGGTGTTCAGAACCAAACTCAGGTCCTCTGTGAGAGGAGCCAGTGCTCTAACCACTGAGCCGCCTCTCCAGCCCTGTGGCTTTTGCTCTTGGCAAGTAAGAGTCTTAGCCTTTGACTCTTCTCTGGCCGCATTTTCTCTATGACTACCTGCCCCCTCCCAGCACCTCTATGTTTAGTAGTCTATGATACATCGCATGCTTTTGTTTGTGTGTCTGAATTCTTCTCAAGCTAGACCGTCGGGGACCTGGGCTTGCTTGGGTCTGTGGAATAGAGTCCTCTACACAGCTGCCTGTCTGCCACGCTACTCCCAACACTTGGGATTATTTTTAGAAGCAGCAACTTGATGTGGGAGTCAATCATGTTTAATAAGCTGGTTTAAAAAGCAAACGGTTACGTCTGCGGAGAGCTAGCTCCCAGTTTGGGGTGAGTTATCTCCCATGTCCCAACCCACTATTAAAGGGAGAAGTAAAAACGAAGTTCAGGCCTGGCAGTGGTGGCGCACACCTTTAATCCCAGCACTCGAGAGGCAGAGGCAGGCGGATCTCTGTGAGTTCGAGGCCAGCCTGGTCTACAGAGTGAGTTCCAGGACAGCCAGGGCTACACAGAGAAACCCTGTCTGGAAAAAACAAAACACAATTACAGACAGCCCCATAGCTGGCAGCCCCCCCGCCCCCCCAGTGTAAGAACTGTAGTGCCAATGCTAGTGCGCATCTAGAGTCCCTGCCCTTGGTGAGTGCAGGCAGGGGGATGAGGAATTGAAGGCCATTCTTGGCTATATATCAAGTTTATACAGGCTATGTGAGACGCTGGGCTGGCCCCAAACCAAAATCCTACAGTGCACACGGAGCTGACAGGTCCCACATCCTTCTTAGACGGGATTCCTACCCTCCCCACAGAGTGAGGGGTGACTCACTTCTGCTGGTTTATTTCTGTACCCCATTCCCACCCCGGATCGGCTCCACTTTTCTTCGACCCCTATGTGCTGCCCATCTCGGGCTCCCTTGCTCTGCGCCCTTGGTCGATGGGCCTGAGCAGAGGACCGGAGGGCAGAGAAAAGAGAGGCCGTGGTGTGGCTTCCTCCTGCGTCCGGCATCCTTCAACGATGACAGCTCCCACTGCAACTCCGGCCAAGGTCAGATAGCAGGACCTTCCCAGCCTTCACCCTTCACCCTTCAGTCTGGGGGGCAACGGGGGGTGGTGGTGGTGGTGAGGGGGCTCAATTTAAACTACGCACATCTGAAAACCAACTCTCCCCTCCTTATTTCTTTAATCACTAACACTCTTTTTTTTCCCCCAAGACAGACTTTCTCTGTTAGCTTTGAGCCTTTCCTGGAACTCGCTTTGGAGACCAGGCTGGCCTCGAACTCACAGAGATCCGCCTGCCTCTGCCTCCCGAGTGCTAGGATTAAAGGTGTGCGCCATCACTGCCCGGCAATCACCAACACTCTTTAATAGATCCATTTGCTTTTTCCCAGGGCCCTCTACACTACACTCAGTTGGATGGTTCTGTTTTTGAGGCAGGGTCTCCGGTAGCCTAGGCTGGCTAATACAGCTGAGGATGACTTTGAACTCCTGACTCGCTCCTGCTTTGGCTTCCCCAGTGCTGGGATTTCAGGTGTGAGCTTCCGGACCAGGGGAATGTGGTCTTTACTATCTCTTGCAAGTCTTTTCCTCGAGCTACACACACAGTATCATTAGGCAACACAGTGTACTGGCTTGAGTAGTCTGGGATCCATTATAAAGGCCATTTTCTGAGCCCGGGAAATAGCAATGTGACGCTGTGGCTCAGTGAAGGATGGCCTGTCGCTAAGCCTGACAACCTGAATTCAGTTCCCAGAACACACACACACACGGTAGAAGGGGGAACCTACTCCCCAAGCTGTCTTCCGACCCCCACACAAGCACTAAAGCACACACACACACACACACACACACACACACACACACACACACACACCAGTTGTCCCTTGACCTCCATAATAAATAAATGTAACAAAACAACCCACCTAACAACAGCAACATGTAGAAGAGACTGCATTTGGATTAAAAACACACACACCAAAAGGCTAACAGCTCTGTGAGCCAGGACGTCCCTAACATCGTTCCTTCTTGCCTAATTGCCACCTGCCACCCTTAGGAGACACAAACAAGCGAGGTTCCGATGTAGGCACAAATCCAGGCCACCTCTCTCCTCCTCTGAGGCCCCATGTTCCGCCCCAGTGGGAAGGTGAGGTTAATGACTCCAGGTCCCAGCTCAACTGTGAAACATCTGGAAACGCCTTCTTAACACAACAATGCACGCAGTTCAAGATCCAGAACAGGGAAGCCAGACCTCCTCGTCCCCATCTCTCAGAGGAACCTCCAGACTGACGAATCTCCGGGCACCTACAGACCAGAGCACTGGCCCAGAGGCCCCGGAAGGTGGTGTCGATCCAGCAGACTGCTACAGCGCCGGGGCCCCCACGGGAGCGTATACCACCGTACGGCTGTGCTGCGAGCTGGTAGTCAACTTCTAAGAGATTACTTTCACACAGCCTGGTGCCCAAGAAAGCATCTTGGAGCAGACTTTCTGAGGCTCGCTCTCCCGAAGGAGGACCCATCACCATGGCAACACAACCAAACATGGCAGGTAGGTTCACTCCACCTCAAGCATGTCGTTCCCATACTGGGGAATATTCTGAGTCGTGTGCCAGGACTGAGAGGCGATGTCTGCCACAGGACAGTGGGTAGGCCTACCTGCACGGGCGTTAAGCGGGGGGGGGGGGGGGGGGGGGGGGGGGGGCAGAGTAAGACAACGGCTAAGTGGTGACACTCTGCCATCAGGCGGGCTGACTTCAGAGGCACACCTGCCACTCACTAGCTGAGTTAAGGCCACCGCTCTTGCCTCAGTTTCCTCAGCTGGATAAAGGCTGAGAGGCGAGGTCTGTGTGAAATGGTCTCCAAGAGAGGACGCCGTCAGAAAGCATGGCAGGCGCGACCCAGGATCTGACATTTCGCTGTTTCCCCGGACATTTTTGCTTTGTTTTGTTTTGTTTTTCGAGGCAGGGTTTCTCTGTGTAGCTTTGCGCCTTTCCTGGAACTCACTTGGTAGCCCAGGCTGGCCTCGAACTCACAAAGATCCACCTGGCTCTGCCTCCCGAGTGCTGGGATTAAAGGCGTCCGCCACCACCTCCCGGCTCTCCCCCAACATTTTTAACTATCCTCATTTGAGGGGAGAACTGTCATGACACACAGTTTGAGAATCACAGATAAAGACGATTTCTATTTTTTTTTTAAAACCTCTGTTATTTTGGTTTCCCTCTATGGAATCATCCCCTACTCCACTGACCCCACTCCCAGACTCCAGAGGCAAACCAGAGGTATGACCAGTCCGTACCGTGACTGGCTGAATATGGAATGATTACATGAACCAAGCTGGACCATTTCTCTCTCTCTCTCTCTCTCTCTCTCTCTCTCTCTCTCTCTCTCTCTCCCTCCCTCCCTCCCTCCCTCCCTCTCTCTCTAACAAGATCTCAGAAAGCTGGCCTTGAGCTCATCATGATCCTCCTGCCTCAGCTCCTAAAGGCTGGGATTTGAAATGTCTGCCACCATCCTGGCCCTAGTGACCGTGACCACATCAAGGAAGAGGTGTCAGGTAAAGAAAGAAGTGACCGGACAAAGAGAGACACAGACGACCATAAACTGAGCTCCTGGATCCAGCCTTGCTGAAAGTCATTGCAACTGGACTTCCCAACCTAGGAATCCAAAAACTCCCTTTCTGCCTGAAAACCAGCAGAACTGGGTTCTGCCGACAAGAGTTATAACTAAGAGTCTTGACCGGGCGTAAGGGAGTTCCACACAAACAAAAGAGACTTGGCAAGTTCAAAACTTTTCTTCGGAGGGTAAAAGCGCTTGCCACCAAGCCTGGAACCCACGTGGAAGAAAGAGAACCGACTCCTTCCTGCAAGTGGTCCTTGGACCACAAACATCTGCCATGGCACACAAGCTCTCTCTCACACGAGTAAATAAATGTAACAAACAAACAAAAAACATAAAATTTTTCTTCTGGCGCTTTAAGGAATTCCCGAGATACTTCGGCTCTTCCTGTGTTAGCATTACAAGAGCACCTGACTCAAACCATAGGCCTGTGTCCAAATTCTGACTTGGAGAATTTTTTTTTTCCTTTCTTATTTTAAGACAGGGTGTCTCTACGTATCTATCCTGGAACTCACTCTGTAGCCCAGGCTGGCCTCTCAAACTCACAGAGATCCTCCTGCCTCTGCCTCCCGAGTGCTGGGATTAAGGGCGCCACCATGCCCTGCCACCTGACTATTTTCAAGTCCCTCAGCTTCACTCTCCTTATATCAAGAAAGGAGTGGGCTGTTGCTTGGATTAGACAGGAATCCATGTGTCGCATGGTTCTCTATGGCACGGGGTGACATTACTGCTAACCCGTGTCAAGCCGAGTGGTGGCTTGCTGCAGGTCAGATGATAGACAGCGGCAGAGCAAGGACCCGGGCCGGGGAATCCTAACTCCACATCCAGTGTTCTTTCTACTGCACCTGCTTCCAAAGTGAGAGGTTCCCAGGGCAACCAACATAAAAGAGCAGCCGTGGCCAACAAAAGACACTCACCTCTACACGAGTCTGCCTTGTGAACAGGTTAAGAGTACAGACGTGTGCCGGGTGGCGCACGCCTTTAATCCCAGCACTCGGGAAGCAGAGGCAGGCAGATCTCTGTGAGTTCGAGGCCAGCCTGGGCTAGAGAGTGAGTTCCAGGAAGGGCGCAAAGCTACACAGAGAAACCCTGTCTCGAAAAACCAAAAAAAAAAAAAAAAAAAAAAAGTACAGACGTGGCCTGGTAGAGTGGCACACGTCTTTAATACCAGCACTAGGGAGGCAAAGGCAGGAGACCTCTGTGAGTTCGAGGCCAGCCTGGACTCTCTAGAGAGTTCTAGGACAGCCAGAGCTACATACAGAGATCTTGTCTTTTGCCCCTAAAGAGAGAGACAGACAGACAGACAGGCTCACTCCAGCGCTGGACAGAAAGCTCATCAGGGAAAAGTGCTTGCCTACCAAGCCTGATCACATGAAATCAATTCCGGGACTTTAAACAGAGAATCATGCCCCACAAGCTGTCCTCTGGCCTCCTACACATGTGCTGTGGCACCCACACACATGCACACATATAAATAAACGTACACGGGAGGGGGTCTTCAAAACAGGGTTTCTCTGAGTAGCCCTGGCTGTCCTGGAACTCACTCTGTAGACCAGGCTGGCCTCATACTCAGATCTGCCTGCCTCTGCCTCCCGAGTGCTAGGATTAAAGGCGTGCATCACCACCACCCAGCTATAAATGTACATTTTTTTTTTTTTTTTTTTTTTTTTTTCTTTTTTCGAGACAGGGTTTCTCTGTGTAGCTTTGCGCCTTTCCTGGAACTCACTTGGTAGACCAGGCTGGCCTCGAACTCACAGAGATCCACCTGGCTCTGCCTCCCAAGTGCTGGGATTAAAGGCATGCGCCACCACCGCCCGGCTTAAATGTACATTTTTTATAATTGGTGTGTGTGTGTGTGTGTGTGTGTAAAGATGTTTCAGCCATTAATAGTGCTTGCTACTCTCCCAGAGGACCCGGGTTCATATCTTAGTATCCATGTTGGGTAGTTCACAATTCTAGCTCCAGAAGACTTGACATCCTCTTCTGGATTCCATGAACTCTTGCATTAATCACATACACATTCATGTGCACACACATATATACACACATAATTAAATGTAAATGGGGGGCAGAGAATACGGAGGTGCTGGTGTTCAACAGTCTATGTTCCAAATTTGACACTAGCACTCACAAAGACACGTGACCTTAGGTAAATGACTCAACCCCAGGCTCTATTTCATGGGGTCTTAAGGAGGTAACACTGACCTTCCTGTTCCTAGGCTCACCCCCTTATTTTTATTTTTTGTGGTTCTGGAGCCAGAGGAATATCCATTTCATTGGCAGTAAAAACTCCAAATCTTTACACTATACAAGGCCCCAGTGATCCCTGAAGCCAGACATTGAGAAAGGCTGCTTCCTGTGCTGGGGAGGATGGGGTCAGGTTTCCAGTGACGTAAGGCAGGAACTGATCGTTAAATCTACAGTCCCAGTGTCTGTAAGTGTGACCTTCTGTGATCACATCACAGGCCAGGGGGCCTGGTACATGCTGATCTCTGATACTCAACTCGTGACCACCTAAACGCTAAGTCCTGGTGAGGACTCAGCCTTCCCCAGAGTCCAGCAAGGCCTCAGGAAATGTAAAGCCAAGCGCAAAGGAAATAGATCTTTTCCAAAGTCCCAGGCATTACCCTGGGGCTCTTTGTAGGTGAAGGGGGATTCCAAAGACCTTTTAATAAAAAAAAAAGTTCCAGGTCTGAGACACAGGCTTCCTCTTTTTTCCATTCCAAAAAGGGAAGGAGAGGTAAAACACAGACAATATACATCTCCCCAGAAATGAAGAGGTGCAAAGTTAAAACGCACAATCCCAGATTCTTAGGCAAATGTTGGAAAACTTTGGCTAATCAGGATTTCCTGATGACAAAAAAAAAGTCCCTCCTATTGTTAACTTTTCCAGTTGCAGCCAGTCTCCTGGCACACACAGACACACACAGACATACAGACAGACACACAGACACAGACACATACACACACAACACAAACACACAAACACACACACACAGAGCTCTCTCACCTTTGTCTCCCCATAAAAGTCCTTCATCAGAATCTCTGTCCACCACGTACACAACATACCCCTGGACTTAGGACACTTTCTTCCCAGAATCCCCATGTGTGCGGAAAACAGGCTGACTCTAGGCATTTCCAGAGTAAAATCCAGCACTGACTTTGAGCGGAATAAGTGGTCCCAGCTAGGACAATTGGCATGCCCAAGTCTCAGTTTCCTGTTTCTTTCTCTACAAATAAAGTGGTGGTGCACGCCTTTAATCCCAACACTTGGGAGTTAGAGGCAGGAGGATCTCTGTGAATTTGAGTCTAGCCTGGTTTCCAGAGCCAGCCAGGGCTACAGTGAGACACTGTCTTAAAAACAAAAATAAAAACGTTTGCCGGTCGGTGGTGGTGCACGCCTTTAATCCCAGCACTCGGGAGGCAGAGCCAGGCGGATCTCTGTGAGTTCGAGGCCAGCCTGGTCTACAGAGCGAGATCCAGGAAAGGTGCAAAGCTACATAGAGAAACCCTATCTAGAAAAAAAAAAACAAAAAATTAAATAAATAAATAAAAATGTTCAATGGTAACTCCAGTTCTAGGGAACCTAACCCCTTCTTCCTCTTCTGGCCTCCACAGGCACCGACACCTTCACGGCACACACACAGGGACAGGTAAATAAAACTAAGAAGTCAATAAATAAATGGGCTGGAGAGGTGGCTTCGTGGTTTAAGGGCACTGGCTGCTCTCGCAGAGGTCCCGGGTTTGGATCCCAGAACCCACATGGTGGCTCACAACTGTCTACCTCCAGTTCCAGAGGATCCAACGACACCCCCTTCTGAATTACTCTGGCACGTGTGTGGTGCACATATATAAATGCAAGCAAAACACTCAAATACGTGTGTGTGTACACATATATACACATATACATACATATGTGTATGCATATACAGATATATATATAAAAAGAGAGAGAGAGAGAGAGAGAGAGTGAGAGAGTATTTTGCTCTAGTCTCTTGACACTGAGCCCCAGGAAGCCATCCATTACCAGACTCAGACCCAACAGCTGACCACCAAGCCTACACAGTTGGCTCAAGTCTGTTCCAGTTCTCCTCGCTCTGAGGAGACACCAGTCGGACACTTGGCCACCTCCACTCAGCAGGTCCTTCTACAAGCCTTGCTGTGTGCTCACCACCTGACAATAGTCTCCAGATCAACCCCTAACTCCCCTGTCCCTGACCACCCCAGCATCTGACACGTCATGACAGCTTCCTGTCCAAGCCAGAACATAACAAATCAAAGCAGTCCTTTGCAACATCTGCCTGCCACGACTTGCTACCTAATTGTTGTTAATTGTTTTAATTGCATAGTTCTCAAGTATAAGGCTCCTCCCCCTTGTAGTTTAAGGCAAGCCGAAAGGAACTATGAAGAAAGGTCCCACGAGGGGAAACCTCTTCTCCCACTCCCAACTCTAAGACCCACTACAGCCCAGTGGGACAAACTATTAAGTGGCTGAGTCTTCTCCCGGAGGGTGGAAACAAAAGGGCCCCTAGGAACTACAAGGGACCCAAGGCCTCGATCTGAAAGAGAAGGCACCAACCCACCCATGTGTGCTGGGGAGACCGCGAAAGGATAACAGCCCCGGGGACCTTGTACATGCCTTCCCGCTCAGGCTCACCCTGCAGCCTCCCTCTGCACCCACATCAGGATCCACAGCCTCACTTTAGAAAGACCCATCACAGCACCCCTGACAACATCCTCCCCGGACGCCGCCCTGGGCAGCTCAACTGAGAGAACTACATACATGGACAGGGGAAATGGCAATGTGTCCGTGGAGGGGAGGCTGGCGTGACGGTGTGAACGACTTCGGGCAACCCCACGGCTCGGGAGGGACTCATGTGGTGTTCTTCTTGGACATCCCCAAGGTTTCCCCAGCCTCTAGTCCCCAGAGCACACCGCTGAGGCCTCTCGGGACCTATTAGGCAGGACCATTCTCTCCAGGGCCAGCTCTTACATCCACCTTCGATCTACCAGGTGGAAAGCTCTGAGCCAAAAGGGTGAGGGTTGGGTGCAGTCTTCTCTCGCTGGGTGAGGCAGCCAGCTGTCAACTGACAGATGCCTGCCATCCACAGTGACAAACTCGGCTTGCAGGAGCGTGCAAGCACAACCACATCAGAACCCCCAAAGACAGGGCTATGACTGTGATACTTAGGAACCGTCTAAGGGTTCAAGGTGAAAACTGCTAAGTGCGTTTCTCAAAGCGCAGCTGCAGGGAAGGGCTGCCCCACTAGCAAAGAGCCAGTAGTTGGGCTGCCGGGCGGCAGTCGGAGAGGAGCGAAGTTGAGGGGGAACCCCTGCGTGGGGGCTGGTCTGGTGTCCTTGGAGCGGGGCACTATTTCCTCATGAACACACCTGGAACTTACCCTCGGGGGGGGGGGCCAGAGACCAACTTTCTGCAGCGGAAGGGGAGCGTGGAGCAAAGAGCGGGTGAGAGGGCTGGAGAATGGGGGGCTTCGACCGGGCGCCCCACGAGGCTGAGGAGCCCAAGCGCTGGAAGATAAGCAAGGGGCTGCGCCAGGCCACCCACCAGCTCATCGGACGCACAGCCTGGGCCACCCTCTGGGTCCTATCGCCCCACCCCGGGGCTGGGGTGGCTCGATGGGGAAGGCACACCGCACCGCAGGTAGGAGCAAGAGTTGCGGGACCAGGTGGCCCGGCCCTACCTGCAGCTCCTGAAATTCTCCCTCCAGCTCATGCCACTCGCGCTCGCAACGCTCCAGCTGCCCGGACATGGTGCAATGGTGCAAGGCGGCGGCGGTGGCGGCGGCGGCTCCCGCAGCGTGGCCCAGCCGGCCACCAGCACCCCACGCCCGCCCGCTCGCCCGCTCACTCGCCGCCTCCCGAGGCACCAGCTGTTCCTGCGCAGCCGGAGCCACGCGCGCATCTGACGTCACGGGCCCCGCCCCGCCCCGCCGCCGGCCCCACCCCTCGCCCGAGGGTGGGGCCCGCGCCTGCGCCTGCGCTTTCCCCCGGGCTCGGGCCGCGTGGAAGGCTCAACTTTATGGTCTTGGTTAGTTAGGTCTGTCTCCGCTCTGCTCCTGCTCCTGTACAGTACGTTGCTCCTCGGAGTGGGTGGAGGGCTTATCTGCAAGCTGCATTTCCGGCTTATGTTAACTTAGATTGTTTGTGGGGAGAGTGGGGTGGAGAAAGACTTGGGGGGAGGTGAAAGAAAATGTCATGTACCCCTTAACCTTGCCTGACCCCGGAGGCCAAAGCCAGTGCCCTGGAATGCGTTGACCGTGACCGTGTAGTAAGGTCAAGGGCAGGGTGGGAAGATGCAGACTTGACTCTGTCATCTCACGTCGGCATTGGTATTTATTGCAACCCATACAGCCTAGATTCCTGTCCTCTGTGACACTAGGTGACTCCTGACAGCTGTTGCTGTCATTCAGAAGACACATCCACCTCCTGAGTTTACTGAAGGCGCTTAGCTCCCTTCCCGTGCAAAGTCCTACAAGACCTGCACCAGCCTGGCTTCCCAGTGACACATCCTATCTCACTGCCCTAACTCCAGCTGACTCCCCAGACATTATTCTCGTCCCCGATTTGGCATTCTTCCTTCTGAATCTTCATGTAGTGGCTTCTTGTCCACCCCTGGAGCCTCATTCAAATGATACCTGCAGCTGGGTGTGGTATCACACACCAGCCTTGACAGCATAGCAAGACTGTCTCAAAATAAAATAAAGTGAAATATCAAATGTTGCCTGTGGGGGCCAGAGAGGTGGTTCAGTGGTTAAAAGTGCATTCTGCAGACCGAGCTTGGGTGGCGCACGCCTTTAGTCACGGGTGCTCAGGAGGCAGAGGAAGACAGATCTCTTTGAGTTTGAGACCAGCTTGGTCTATCAGTGAGTTCCAGGCCAGCTGGGACTACACAGTAAGACCCTGTTAAATTGATTAATTAGTTAAAATTTAAAAGACACCTGTATTAGTTTCATAGGGGCTGCAGTAAATACAAGTGGGTGCCCTGAGCAATAGAATGCATTTCTCTCACAGTTCTAGAGGCTACAAATCTGAAATCGAAGCCGTGCACCTCCTGGGAGCCTGGGTAGAGCCTTTCCCTGCTGCTAGCCGCTCATGGCAGTGGCTCTCGATCCCAGGTGCTCCTCGGCTTTCGGTGGCACTCCTCCACCCTCTGACCTGTGGTCCCGTGTGCCCTGCCTTATGAATGAAAGTGCCCAGGAAGAAGCTGCAGCTTCTACTGAACCTTCTGCGAAGCTGGTTAACTGATTAGGATTTTAGCCATTGCGGAGAAGTTGGGATGTTGCGGGTCCAGAGCCTAATTACCGTTTATCGTGGGCTATCATTGGCCCCTTAAATAGCCACGCCTTGCCCACCTCTGCGTCAGGCTGAACATTCTGGGACTGACGTAAAACTTTTTGAAATGCATTAACTTAATAAAACCTTAGTTTCTGCTACTCACCTACAAGTATCATCAGGTAGCTTATCAGGCCTAGAATTAGGATGTCTCCACTTGGCTATCCCTCAATGTCTTCTGCAGTCTATTTTCAGGTGTCTTGATTTATGACTTTGTTCAGTTACTACAAAAACTTCATCAAATGCTAATACAATGGGACATGAATTTCGGGGTATTAACTCTGTGTTCCTATACCATGAGCATTCATATTTGGCTCCAGAATAAATTATCTTTTTTAAAATTTATTTAAACTTATTTCATGTACGTTGGTGGGAATGTGTCAGATCCCTTGGAACTGGAGTTATAGACAGTTGTGAGCTGCCATGTGGGTGCTGGGATATGAACCCAGGTCCTCTGGAAGAGCAGCCAGTACTCTTAACCACTGAGCCATCTTTCCAGCCCCATTCTCTCTCTTTATAAAAAACAAAACATTTTATGTCATACATATGAGTGCTTTGCCTGTATGTATGTTCACCATGTGTGTGTCTGGCACTCAAGGAACCCCTGGAACTAGAGCTGATTGTGAGCCTCCATGTGGGTGCTCAGAACCAAACCTGTGACCCCTGAAAGAGCAGCCAGTGCCCTTAACCACTGAGCCATCTCTCAAGCCCGGAATAGACTATCTCTTATCACCTTTAAGGTGTGTGCTGTGTTGCTATGAAGACAATACCTTTTGCAAATGTAACCTCATTGAAATTAATAACATCCACAAACACCATATATCCATGTAAGGTCATATTGTGAGGTGCCGAATATTAGCACATCAACACATTTTCCTCTATGTCATAATGACTCTCCAAAAATAGTCAGAGAATGGGCAAGAGAGAATGGCTCAACAGTGAAAAGCACTAGCTGCTCTTCCAGGGACCCAGGTTCAATTCCCAGCACTTACATGGCAGTTTATACGCACGTTTAACTCCAGTTCCAGGGGAAAGGCCTTCCTATTCTGAATCCTCAAGAACCAGACATGCATGTGGTACACACACATACATACAGGCAAATATTCATAAACATAAAATAAATTTTAAATAGAGGCAGGTGGATCTCTGTGAGTTCGAGGACAGCCTTTTCCTCGACAAAGCAAGTTCCAGGACAATCAAGGCTGTTATACAGAGAAACCCTGTCTGGAAAAAAACATAAATAAATAAATAAATAAATAAATAAATAAATAAATAAATAAATAAATAAATAAATAAATAAAGTCAGAAAGCCACACCTTGTCTCAGTCATTTACCAACCATCTGCTTTCTTTCCTTCATGCATGTTGTCATTTTCTGAAGTGTTTGGGTGAGTAATCTCTATGAGACTGCAAAGAACTTGTCTCTGTCCTCACTGTCATTAAATCCCAAGAGCTTAACACATAGCTGACTCTCAATAAATATTTGCTGAATGCCAAGAAGGAACTAATAAAGAGTCATCTACTTCGGGGGCTCACAATGTTTGGGCTTCAGAGATCAATTGCTCTCAGAACTCAGGAAAAACTCACACAAGCACATAGGAACATACTTGCAATTACTTTTAGGGTGTGAAAGGGTATTAAGACAAGAGACTTGCAGGGTGGCGGCGGCGGCAGCAGCAGCAGCAGCAGCAGCAGCAGCAGCAGCAGCAGCAGCAGCAGCAGCAGCAGCAGCGGCGCACGCCTTTAATCCCAGCACTCAGGAAGCAGAGGCAGGTGGATCTCTGTGAGTTCGAAGCCAGCCTGGTCTCCAAATTGAGTTCCAGGAAAGGCACAAAGCTACACAGAGAAACCCTGTCTCGAAAAACCAAAAAAAAAAGACAAGAGACTCATGTAGCCCAGGCTGGCCTCCACCTTGCATGACTGGGTCCTCCTGCCTCTGCCTCCCAAACACTGTGATGACAAGCACACTTCAGTCTTTGTGATGCTGTTTCCTCCGGCTTGCAATGAGACTTCTAATGTGTTCACAGGCCCCGGGAAGTTCCTGAAATTTACACGACTCATGGGAACCTGCCCCCCCCTGCCCCGCCCCACCCCACCCCAGGGTTACACAACAGCAATAGCTGCTGGGGAGAGGGGGTTTTCTTCCTCCAGAGGCCAGTCATGCAGGTGTTCCAGGGGTTTGTGATTTTTCCTGTGCTGGGATGGACCGTTCAGAGATGCTGCTGCCTCTGAATCGTCTATGCTCTTCAGTAACCTCTCTCCAATACTCCGGTGAGTAGTCTCAGTAAAGTCACTGCTTCACCAAGGCAGACTTAGGCAGAGTCCTTTCTTTGGTCTGTCTGTCCTTGGTGCCCCTATCTGGGATGAGGAAAGGTATAGTCATGTCTCTTTAGAAAAAAAATCACACAGCAGGGTATTACAACTGGCTCCTAATTTGCAACTCAGTTTTATTGTTATTTTGTTTTTGCTTTTTTTCTTTTCTGGTTTTTTGAAACAGGGTTTGTCTGTGTAGTCCTGGCTATTCTGAAACTCACTTTATAGACCAGGCTGGCCTCCAACTCAGAGATCTGCCTGCCTCTGCCTCTGCCTCCAGAGTGCTGGGATTAAAGTCGGGTACCAACTTGTGAGGCATATTTCAATTCTTGAGACCAGAAGACAAATGTGTTCTATGCATGTAAACTTATGACCCTCTTAGAATTAAGGTTCTCATCCCTGATTCCTTAATCGGTATGCTACTAGTGGGGGGTGCCTAAACCTCAGTGGTGGGCTGTGAGCAAATTCAGAAACCATTTGTTGCATTGCAGGAAAGTGTTAGCACCTTCCCTGGGGGTGGGAAGGCACTCCAGGACTTGAAGTTTTGTTGTGTTTTGTTTCCGGAGCTGAGGACCAAACCCAGAGCCTTGTGCCTGCTAGGCAAGTGCTCCACCACTGAGTTAATTCCCCAAGGACATTTTTTTTTTTTTTTAGTTTTTCCAAGACAGGGTTTCTCTGTGTAGTTTTGGTGCCTGTCCTGGATCTCACCAGGCTGGCCTCGAACTCACAGAGATACGCCTGGCTCTGCCTCCCGAGTGCTGGGATTAAAGGCGTGCGATACCACCACCCGATTGTTTGGTTTTTGTTTTCAGATACTTTCCATAGTCTAATGCTGGAAGGGAAATTTTGAAAAAGAACCGGTTATGGTGGCACACACTTGTAATTCCAGCATTGAGGAGGTTGAGACTGGGGGTGATCTCAAATTCAAGACCAATCTGGGTACATCCTGAGCCTGGCTCACTGGGTAGAAATGCTTGCCACACAGGCTTAGCAACCTGAGTTTAACCCCCGGAACCCACTCATAAAAGCCTGACAGAGGCCAGGCGGTGGTGGCACATGTCTTTAATCCCAGCACTTGGGAGGCAGAGCAAGGTGGATCTCTGTGAGTTCGAGGCCAGCCTGGACGACAGCGCGAGATCCAGGACAGGCTCAAAACTACACAGAAAAACCCTGTCTGGAAAAATAAATAAATAAATAAATAAATAAATAAATAAATAAATAAATAAATAAATAAATAAATAATAAAGCAAAGCCTTTATTATTTATTTATTGATTGAGTGGCGGCATGTATCCCACCGCAATCCCTGCGTTCCTGGGGTGGTGAGATGGGAAGCTAAGAGTGAACAGGCTGGAAGGCCTCAGGCTGGAAGGCCTGGAACACTCCCTATACAGGAGCAGAATAAAGAGAGACCCTGCTTCAAAACAAGGTAGAAGGGAACAGACTCCCCCCAAGTCCTCTGTTTTCTACATGTGTGTTGTAGCACACACATACACTAACTAAAGTAAAAACAGGTAACTGAATAATCCTTTATTTAATGAAAACATAATTTGTTAAGGGGCTGGAGAGCTGGAGAGCTGGAGAGAGTCAAGAGCACTCACAGCCCTCACAGAGGACCCATGCGGACCTCATGGGCTCACAACCATCCCTAACTCGTTTCAGGGCATACAGTGCCCTCTTCTGGCCTCCAAAGGCACCAGGCACATACAGGATACACATAGAGACATGTAGGCAAAACATTCATACACATAAAATGGATTTGTAATTAAAAAAATAATAAAATGTTCTCTTGATGCTGGCTCTCACTTTGTAGCCTTGGCTGTCCTAGTACCCCCACTCTGTATACCAGGCTGACCTGGAACTCATGGAGCCCTGCCTGCCTCAGTCTGGTAGGTGTTGGGATTGAAGGTGTGCGCCTCCACACCTGGATGATTTTTTTTTTTAAGAGAAAGGAAGGAAAAGAAGGAAATATTTACTTAACAAAATGAATTGAAACAAAAATCAAAAGTGAAGGGTCCTGGGGCCAGGCCTGGTGGTGGCAGTCTTTGATCCCAGCACTTGGGAGCCATAGCCTGGGTTACAAAGCAAGTTCCAGAACAGCCAGGGCTACAAAGCAAAACCCTGTCTTGGGTGGCGCGGGGTGGGGGTGGGGGTGGGGGTGGGGTAGGAGGGAGAAGTAAAAGGCCTTGAAGGATGACAGTGACACCTGTGGGAAGAAGATTTGTGGGTACCCCTTCCCCCACTTGCAGCTTCCCAGACTGAACAGGAGGGGCTGATCCTGTCCCCAGAACATCTGGACAGGTGCTACATTGTAGCCAGCCGGTCAGGTTACAAGTCTGCCTTGTAACTGTTCTTCCTGAGGGGTTGGGGGTCCACGTGGATTATCCCCAAGCCCTTCTAGAGATGGCCCAGGCAGACTGCCCCACCAGAGAATCCCATCAGTTGTCACAAGTCTTACCTAACCGCTACCTTGGCCTGCACATGGTGGTTAATTTTGATTGTTAACTTAATAAGAAGTGGGGCTTTATGTTTGTCTTTAAGACATGGTATCACGCCGGGCGGTGGTGGCCAGCACTCGGGAGGCAGAGGCAGCTGGATCTCTGTGAGTTCCAGGCCAGCCTGGTCTGCAGAGTGAGACCAGGACAGCAAGGACTAACTGGAGAAACCCTGTCTGGGGGGGGGAGGGGGGGGGACAAAAAAACAAAAAACAAGTCAATATGATCGCTGTGAGTAGTTCAAATGGAGTGGTGGATCCAAGAGCCCCGGGCAGTGCTGGCAACGTGGCAGAATTCGCACAGCTCAACGTCATCCTGCAGGAGCCCTGGTGCTTGATGATGGCAAAAAAGAACCCTGAAGCTGTCACGGCCGCCAGAGGGACAGAGTTACAGCCATTCGTCACCAAGGCCCCGGCCCCCCACCCAGTCCATCCAAAGTCTTCATTTTCCACAGTAGTGAATTTTCTAGATTCCTCTTGGAGACCTCCGAGGACTGGAGAGAAAGCTCCACTGTGACTCCATCCGGGAACACTGCTCCGATACTAATTTCTCGTCATTTCAAACACATAGGCTGTGCTGTGTAACATCCTCGTCTGTCGAGTGTAACTGCTGGCTGGTGAACGTCAGGATCAAGAAGGTCTGTGATGGGACACTTCCCACAGCCTTGGGGCAGGGGGAGGGGTTTAGACCTGCCCCTGCCTCTACTAAATGTACCTCTCGGTGGGAGGCCTTACCTCCTCCTCCTCCTCCTTTTTTTTTTTTTTTTTTTTGTTTTGTTTTGTTTTGTTTTTCGAGACAGGGTTTCTCTGTGTAGCTTTGCGCCTTTCCTGGAACTCACTTTGTAGTCCAGGCTGGCCTCGAACTCACAGAGATCCACCTGACTCTGCCTCCTGAGTGCTGGGATTAAAGGCGTGTGCCATCACCATCTGGTGGCTTCTCCAAGTTTTAATGTACCCTGGAACCCTAGTGTCAATCTTGTTAAAATAGAGACGCTTAAAATCCTATCATCCTAGAGGCTCCCAAACAGCTCCAGGCTGTGCATAGCTGGGTGACTGAATTTACACAGATCTCCCATTGCAAAACGCCCAGGGTCCTTTCCCAAGAAACACAGCTGTCCAAGGAGAAGTCAAAGGCCCAGCGACTCTCCCTTGGTCTGTTTCCCCGAAATGAGCTTGCTCAAAATCGTCCCCAAGACCACGCCAAGCCATCTTGTAAAGACATTTATAGCGGCACAGATAGAAGCATCCCAAACACCTCATGCTAGGCAAACCGTTCAAGTACAGTCTGAGCCCAGCACAGTGGTGTGTGCCTTTTACTCCAGAATCCAGGAGGCAGAGGCAAGCAGATCTCTGTTGTTCGAATCTTAGATGGTCTTACAATAAAAACCCAGTACCAGATACTGGGGTAAAAACTGAAAAATCAGAGAAGTAGAGCAAGCCACAGACACCACCTATTACCTCACAAACTGAAATCCTCTGAGTCTTCACCGGAAAGGATCTCAGCTGAACTGCCTTAGTTCCTGTTTCCTCACGCCTTATAGACCTTTCTCTGCCCTGATGTCACTTCCTGGGATTAAAGGTGTGTGTGCTTCCCAGTACTAGGATTAAAGTCATGTGCCACCACTGCCTGGCTCTGTTTCCAGTGTGGCCTTGAACTCAGAGGTCCAGATGGATCTCTGCCTCCAGAGTGATAGGATTAAGGGTGTGTGCCACCACTGTCTTGCCTCCATGTCTAATCTAGTGTCTGGCTCTGTCCTCTGATCCTCAGGCAAGTTTATTAGGGTACACAATATATCACCACAGATCTCTGTGAGTTGGACACCAGCCTGGGATATATACTGAGACCTTGTCTCAAAATACCCCCACAAAAGGGTGCTGATTAAAGTTATATGATCATTCATACACTCTGAAAAACAAAAAAAGATCAGGTAAATTTTTTTTTTCCAAGACAGGGTTTCTCTGTGTAGCTTTGCCCCTTTCCTGGGACTCACTTGGTAGCCCAGGCTGGCCTCGAACTCACAGAGATCCGCCTGGCTCTGCCTCCCGAGTGCTGGGGTTAAAGGCGTGCGCCACCATTGCCCGGCTCAGGTAAATTTAATATATAATTTATATTATATATATTGATGGTATTTTTTTAATTACTCAAATGCTTTTTTGAAATTAAAACCCCCATTTTAGGTAGGCCTACTGGCACAGGTATGTAATCCCAGATATCTGGAAGGCTGAGGCAGGAGGATCAGATCTCTGAGTTCAAGGCCAGCCTGTGGTTTGCAGAGCAAATTCCAGGACAGCTAGGACTCTTGGACACCACCCCCCATTTCAACGTAGGGAGTACAGATCAGATTGAAGGCCATCCTTTGGCAATTGAGTGAGATTCTCTCTGTCTCAAAGTAAAAAGCAAGACACGAGGCTTAGGACATAGCTCAGTGGTAGAGCACTTGCCTATCATACACAAGACCCAAGGTTCAACCCCAGCAAAACGGAAAAAAATAAAGCCCTTGTTCCGATGTGTTCAGAAGCTCATAATAGCAGATTCTCTGATATTTGTCTTTTGGTTTTGAACATGATTTCTCTAGCTCTTAAAGCCTTCCCCAGGTAGATTCCAGAAACTACAATCCTCTCCATCTTACCTTTTACCTCTGTATTTTGGAGATGGGGTCACATGCTGCCCACACTGGCCTCAAACTTATTATTTAGTCAAGAATGACCTTAAAATCTCTTTTTTAAAAAACTGTTATTGTTGCCAAGCAACGGTGGCACACACCTTTGATCCCAGCACTTGGGAGGCAGAGGCAGGTGGATCTCTGTGAGTTCAAGGCCAACCTGGTCTACAGAGCGAGTTCCAGGACAGCCAGAAAAAACTTGCCTGAGGGGGGGAATTGTTATGCCCAGATCACATCCCCAAAGAGACCACTGAAGCCCAAGGATGTCCAGAATGCAAAATCAAGGTTTATTTCCATTTCAAGCCATGCAGCAGGGAACCCGTCCCAGGCACTCACTCGTAGCTGTGAGGCCAGGAGTTCCCCTTTCTTTGTAAGGCTAGCTTTTAAAGGCAAAGACCACATAATTTATTCCCCCACAAAAATTATTTTTTTTATGTCCAGAGGTGTTTTGCCTGCACATTGTCTGTGTACCACCTGCGTGCCTAGTGCCCACAGAGACCAGAAGAGGGCCTGAGATCCCCTGGCACCCGAGTTACATTTGTGCCTGAGCTGTGAGAGTTGGCAACAAAACCCAGGTCCTCAGCAAGGGCAGCCAGTGTTCTTAACCATTGGGCCACCTCCCCCAGCTCCCCACCCCTTTTGTTTTTGAGACAGGGCCTCACTCTGCAGTCCTGGCTGGCACAGAACTTGCTGTGTAGATCAAGCTAGCGTTAAACTTAGTTAACTTCGAGTCTGCCAACCTCTGCCTCCCTAAGTGCTGGGATTATAAAGGCTTGCGCCACCAACCTCACCCTAACCTTGAACTCTTGACCTTCCTGCCGCCTCTCAAGTGCCAGAATTACAGGCATGAATGTCCAGCTCATTTAGGACTTTTTTAACTTTATGATATATAAACCGGACTTCCATGGGCCTTCTGTTTTGGAGCTGGCCCAGACAGAAATTCTCTGATTCACCTGGTGGCTAGATCATAGGACCTTCCTCATTCCAGAGGTGTCTAGCCTCATGCCCGAGGGGACAATGCTGCACAGCAAGGCCAAGAAACATCTGGACAGACAACCCTTGCTACGCTTCCCCATCGACAGAGTTCATTAGCAACTGTGTCTATGCAACGGGCATCTGTATGTAAATGTCTTGTACAGGCCAGGTACAGTGGCACACTTCCATAATTCCAGTTCTCTGGGAGATGGAGGCAGGGGACTAGGTAGGGGGAGTTCAAGACCATCCTCGTCGACATAGCAAGTTGGTAGCTAGCCTGGACTACATAAGACCATCTCTTGAAGAAAAGAAAAAAGAAATCAACACTGGTAGATTGCCATAAAGGAACTCTCAGAACTTACTCAGATTTGACTGTTTCTTTCCATTATTGTCCTTTCCTGCTCCAGGTTCCGACAGAACATCAGGCATCATGTCCTTCTAGTCTGTGAGAGTAGAACCAAGTCTTTCCTTATTTATCATGACCGAGACACCTTCAAAGATATATATATATATATATATATATATATATATATATAAACTGTTACTCAAATACATACATACATATATGTATATGTATGTATGTATGTATGTATTTGAGTAACAGTTTTATAAACTATTATTCACATGCTATAAAATCACTTAAAGGTGGATTTTTTGTTTATTTGTTTGTTTGTTTTTGAGACAGGGTTTCTCTATGTAGTTTTGGTGCCTGTCCTGGATCTCACTCTGTAGACCGGGCTGGCCTCGAACTCACAGAGATCCGCCTGGCTCTGCCTCCGGAGTGCTGGGATTAAAGGCGTGTGCCACCGAATGGTGAAGGTGGTTTTAAAAGCCATGTTTCACTGCTTTTTAGAACATTCACAGGGGGCTGGAGAGATGGCTCAGTGTGGTTAAGAGCACTGACAGCTCTCCCAGAGGTCCTGAGTTCAATTCCCAGCAACCACATGGTGGCTCACAACCTATAGTGGGATCGGAGGCCCTCTTCTGGTATGTGAGAAGACAGAGCACTCACATACATAAAATAATAAGTAAATCTTTTTAAAAAGGAAAGAAAAGAACAACATTCATGGACCACACAGTCATCATTGCTGTCCAGTTCTAGAACATTTTTGTTTGTTTGTTTGTTTTTTGAGACAGGACTTTGCTGTGTTGAGTAACAGGCTAGGCTGTCCTGGAACTCGCTCTGTAGGCCAGGCTGGCCTCGAAGTCACAGAGAGCCTCCTGCCTCTGCCGCCGGAGTGCTTGATTAAAGGTGTGCGCCACCACCTCCCCGCTCTAGAACATTTTTATCACTCCTCCAAACAAACCCATTAACACGCCATTAAAAAAAAATTATTGCCAGACAGTGGGAATGATGTGTGCGAGTGCCACGGACTCTTCGGTTCCTGGCACCCACACAACAGTTCACAACCCCGTGCGACTCCAATCCCAGTGGATCCAGGTCCTCTTCTGGCCTCCAGTGGGCACGCACGAAGTGCAGAGACATACACACACAGACAAACTACCCACATACATAAACTAAAAACTAAGAACGCAAGTTCAGTTCCCAGCACCCACACGGCAGCTCACACTGTCTAACCCTGCTCCAGGGGACCCGACACCCTCACATAGACATACATGCAGGCAAAACACCAGTGCACATAAAATACAAATAAATACAAGAAAAAAATAAAAAAGAAAGGACAGTTAGAGCACAACTTGGGGGAGAAAGGGTCCATTTCATCTTACTGGTTATAAATCGTCATCAAGGTAAGGCATGGCAGAAACGCAGGAGCTGAGCTGAATCAGAGGCTGTGGGGGAAGCACTGGCTTGCTCCTCCTGGTTAGCTCAACTTTCTTCCTTTCTTTCTCTCTCTCTCTCTCTCTCTCTCTCTCTCTCTCTCTCTCTCTCTCTCTCTCTCTTTCTTTCTTAATTTATTTATTATGTATACTGCATGTATGACCAGGCCAGAAGAGGGCACCAGATCTCATTACAGATGGTTGTGAGCCACCATGTGGTTGCTGGGAGTTGAACTCAGAACCTCTGGAAGAGCAGTCAGTGCTCTTACCCTCTGAGCCATCTCTCTAGTCCCTCATCTTGCTTTCTTATAGAACCCAGGACCACCAGCCCAGGTGTGGCGCTGCCCTTGGTGGGCTGGGCCCTTCCACATCAATCCCTAATGAAGACAGTGCCCCACGGCCATGCCCACAGGCCAATCTAATGGAGGAGGCAATCCTTCAGTGGAGAAGAGTTCACCCTCTTCCCAGGTGACTCTAGTCTGTGTCAAACTGACAGAAACTAACCAGCTCTGAGACGGAGAGATGGCTCAGTGTCTACAAGGGCGCTTGCCACTAAGCCTGGGAACCTGAGTTTGATCCCTAGGACATACATGAGGAAAGAAACGAGCCAATTGCTGCAAGCGTTGTGTGTGCCACAGTACACGTACACACATGCATGTGTACATGCATACACACACACACACACACACACACACACACACACACACAAATGTAAAATAATGCTGGGCAGCGGTGGCGCGCGCCTGTAATCCCAGCACTCAGGAGGCAGAGGCAGGTGGATCTTTGAGTTCGAGGTCAGCCTGGGCTAGAGAGCGAGATCCAGCACAGCCAGGGCTACACAGAGAAACCCTGTGTCGTCAAAAATAAAATAAAATTAATGTTAACTCAGTGGTAGAGAACTTGCCTAGATGTTCAAAGCATCAGGTCCTGTCGTCAGGACTACAAAACAGAAGGATAGGGAAGAGAGAAGGAACATGAGGATGTATTTATAGACGACAAAAGCCTTTGCTCTCTCATTGGCTACAGATACAAGCAGCCCCAGATCCTGGACCCCAGCCAAATCCGTTATTTTGAAGCAAAATGCAATCAGCAGAGAAAACACCAAATGGCTATGGTTTTGTCTTTGTTACAAAAATAAGAGGAACAATTCTCTGATTAAACCATATTTAGTGGGTTGTTTGTTTGTTTTTGTAGTTTTTTGAGACAGGGTTGCTCTGTGTAGCCCTGGCTGGCCTCGAACTCACAGAGATCCGACTCCCTCTGCCTCCCTAGTGCTGGGATTAAAGGTGTAGGCCACCACCACCACCACCATCTGGCTAGTGGGTTCTTTTGTATTATGGCAGATTCCTCTGGGAAATTCAAGAAAAATGTTTTCTAAACACAGGGGGAAAAGGTCAAGGGCAGAGGCTGTGGCCCACACCTATAATCTTAGCAGGAGGAATGTGGAGGAGGCAGGAGCTCAGGAGTGGTTCCTGGCCACCCGGGGTCAGACTACACGAAGCTCTATATTGAAAACAAACAGGCGTGCCGGGCGTTGGTGGCGCACGCCTTTAATCCCAGCACTCGGGAGGCAGAGCCAGGCGGATCTCTGTGAGTTCGAGGCCAGCCTGGGCTACCAAGTGAGCTCCAGGAAAGGCGCAAAGCTACACAGAGAAACCCTGTCTCGAAAAACCAAAAAAAAAAAAAAAAAAAAAAAAAAAGAAAACAAACAGGCAAACAAAAACGTACAATGTTGGCTGGGCGCCTTTGCTTTTTTTAGAATACAAGCTTAAATCTTGGATCATTGCGCCCCCTGCTGGCAATTCCATGGAATTCATTTCCTACCACAAAAAAAGCACAAAGGTTTATTCAACAAAAATGTATTCATGAATGTTCTGTAAGGCCGAGTTTGAAGCCCAGCACCAGAGAAAAAGAAATGAATTCATTTTTACTGCAACTAAATATCTATCACTCACAAAAAAAATGAACTGCTATGTTTGGGTACTGGAAATGTTTGAATTTCACTTATTTATAATAAGGCAAAACATTGACTTTTCTATTTTTCTTATTCATTTTCAAAAGTTACTTCAGTTGGTGTACAACATAATTGGTTTTATTATGATATTTTCTTTCATGTACATAGCACTTTGCTCAAGTGCATCCTGTTGTGGAATATTAGTTGAAGATGTTTTACATTTGTTTAAGCTGTGGAATATTTGTTTAATGACTCAAAGATGTGTTGCATTTTTTTATGTTGCATTTGTTTAACTCTGTGAAGCTGTGTTACTTTGCCTGTCTAAAACACCTGACTGGGGGCTGAAGAAATGGCTCAGCAGTTAAGAGCACTGACAGCTCTTCCAGAGGACCCGGGTTCAATTCCCAGCACCCACATGGCAGCTCACAACTGTCTGTAACTCCAGTTCCAGGGGATCTGACACCCATGGCAAAACATCAATAAACATAAAGTAAAAATAAAATAACTAAAAATAATAATAATAAAACACCTGATTGGTCTAATAAAGAGCTGAACGGCCAATAGCTAGGCAGCAGAGAGAACTAGGTGGGGCTGGCAGGCAGAGAAAATAAATAGGAGAAGAAATCTGGGAAGAGGAGACAGAAGGAGAAGGGTAGAGGACATCAGGGACCAGACACCCAGCTCCATAGCAAGCCAGGGAGTAAGAGGTAGAGAAACGTAAATAGAACAGAGAAAGAAAAAAGCCGGAGACAAAAGGTAGATGGGATAATTTAAGAAAAGCTAGCCAGAAACAAGCCACGCTAAGGCCAGGCATTCATAAGTAAAAGTATCTATTTCTTCGTGTGTTTATTTGCGAGCTGGATAGCAGACCCCTAAAGAGCCAAAAGAATAAAAAAATAAATAAAAATAAAAAATAAAAATAAATAAACAGCATCCCCAACTATTCTTTTTAAAAAGATTCTATTTTCATTATGTGTGTGGCTAGTAGTGATAGCGTACACCTTTAATCCCAGCACTCAGGAGGCAGAGGCAGATGGATCTCTGCGAGTTCAAATCCTGTAGGCAGCCTGGTCTACAGCGTGAGTTCCAGGACACAGAGAAACCCTGTCTCAAAAAAAAAAAAAAATTATGTTCATGTTTGTGCATTTGTGTGCAGGTGCCCCCAGAGGCCACGGGCACCAGACTCCTTCGGAACTGGAGTTACAGGCACTTGTGAGATGCCAAATGTAGGTGCTGGGAACAGACCTTGGACTCTCTCTCCAGCTTCAATCATGCTTTACATTGTGTATGTGTGTGGGAGTGCACATGTATGCATGGGCATGGGGAGGCAAGAGGTGGACACTGGGCGTGGTTCGATGCCTCTCCATCTAATCTTTTGAGACAGGGTCTCTAACTGAGCTGGAGCTTGAAGACTCTAGGAGCCTGGCTGGCCAGCAAGCCGCAGGGGTCCTCCCGTCTCCACCTCCCTAGCACCAACCTTACATGTAGGTGCTGGGAACCTTGGAGTCAGGTTGGAGTCACGGGCTGTTGTGAGCTGAACTCAGGTCCTCTGAAGAGCACCGAGAGCTCTTAGCTGCTGAGCCATTTTTCTAGCTCTGTATTTGACTTTTGTTGTTTCTTTTGTTTTTCCAGACAGGGTTTCTCTGTGTAGCTTTGCGCCTTTCCTGGATCTCGCTCTGTAGACCAGGCTGGCCTCGAACTCACAGAGATCCGCCTGACTCTACCTCCCAAGTGCTGGGAATAAAGACGTGCGCCACCACCGCCCGGCTTGTATTTGACTTTTTTTTTTTGTTCTTTTTTTTAAGATTTATTTTATTTATTATGTATACAGTGTCCTGCCTGCATGTATGCCTGCAGGCCAGAAGAGGGCACCAGATCTCACTACAGATGGTTGGGAGCCACCATGTGGGTGCTGGGAATTGAACTCAGGACCTCTGGAAGAGCAGTCAGTGCTCTTAACCTCGGAGCCATCTCCCCAGCCCCGTATTTGACTTTTTAAATGGCTTCTGGAGATCCAGACTCAAACATGCATGGAAAGCATTACCAAGTATAGCAGGTCCCAAGTTCCAAAGTCCTTTTATTTTTTTATATTTATTTACTTATTTGTTTGTTTGTTTGAGACAGGGCCTCACTATGTAGTGCTGGCTGGTTAGCTGGCCTGGAACTTGCTATGGAGACCAGACTGACCTTAAACTCACAGAAATCCACCTGCCTCTGTCTCCCTAGTGCTGGGATTGAAGGTGTGTACCACTATGCCCAGCTTAAAGTACTTTAAATCGGGAAAATGAAATTTTTAGGTGGCAAGATGGTTCAGGGGGTAAAGGCACTTTTGGCCCAAACAAGCGAGCCTGATGATCCAGAACCCACATGGAGGTGGAAGGACAGAAGTGTTTACACAGAACTGCCCTCTGACATCCTCGTGCACGCCATGGCACGTGAATTCACAGCCACACAATAAGAAATAGAAAACATTCTAGCCGGGCGGTGGTGGCGCACGCCTTTAGTCCCAGCACTCGGGAGGCAGAGGCAGGCGGATCTTTGTGAGTTCGAGGCCAGCCTGGGCTACCAAGTGAGTTCCAGGAAAGGCGCAAAGCTACGCAGAGAAACCCTGTCTCGAAAAACCAAAAAAAAAAAAAAAAAAAAAAAAAAAGAAATAGAAAACATTCCTTTTTCAAGACAGGGTTTCTCTGTGTAGCTCTGGCTGTCTTGGAACTCACTCTGTAGACCAGGCCAGCCTTGAAGTCAGAGATCTACCTGCCTCTGCCTCCTGAGTTCTGGGATTAAGGCATGCACCACTATAACCAGCAATAAATATAAATTTTAAAATTTCAGTGTAGGTATTTCATTTGTAAATTCCCACCGTTATTCCTGCATTTAACAAATACATTCTGGCTGGGCCTTTAATCCCAGCACTCGGGAGGCAGAGGCAGGAGGATCTCTGTGAGTTTAAGGCCAGTCTGGTTTACAGAGTGAGACCCCATCTAAAACAAACTAAAACAAGCAAGCACAAATGCATTCTGAACTCAGCGTCAACAGCCTTTTGGGAAATGCAAACCAAATTGTAGTGAGATGCTACTTCATACGACTAGCAAGGTGACAGGCAACACCAAATGGAAATGTACATGTTACTGACACAGTTGGAACATGGCACTGCCACTTTGGAAAACAATTTGACAGATTTAACTATAAATTCCACTCCTAGCTTGGGAGGTATGCCAGTAAGAAGAATGAACGCATGTGTCCCTAAGAAGACTTCTGTATGTTATAAAGGCATCTTTCATGATAGCCAGACAGAGGAAACAACCGTGGGATGCAGGGACGGCTCAGCAGTTAAAAGCACTCGCCATTCTTGAAAGGACCTGAGTTCAGTTCCCAGCACTCGGGAGGCAGAGGCAGGCGGATCTCTGTGAGTTCGAGGCCAACCTAGTCTACAGAGTGAGATCCAGGACAGGCACCAAAACTACACAGAGAAACCCTGTCTCAAACAAACAAACATTTAGTGTAGCTATTTCATTTGTAAATTCCCACAGTTATTCAGTTCCCAGTTCAGCTCCCAGTCCCAAGTCAGAAGGCTCACAGCTGTCTGGAACTGCAGCTCTAGGGGACCTAACACCCTCTTCTGGCCTCTGGGAGCACCCACTCTTATGTGCACGTACTGATACACAGACACATAATAAATAATAAATCTTTTAAAAAATAAATAACCTAATATGTCCATCAACTTATGAGATGAATAAAATGTGATACAAAATAACATGGAATGTTAGTCAGCCCTAAAATGGAATGATGCAATATCCACACTAACCCATGGGAAAACCTCAACACAGCAAAGTGAAAGTCAGGCTGTGGGCAAGCACCTCTACCCACTGAACCACCATCAGGATCTCCCTATGAAGCCCAAGCATCTTCCTCATGCTTGAATCTTTCTAAAGTTTATTTTTATTTATGCCAGTGTAGTTGGAGTTTTCCTGTGTCTCACCTGGCCCATGGTCAGGACAAATCTCTCTCACCTGCCATTCCTGCAGCCGCTCAGACCCAAGCAAACACACAGAAGCCTATATTAATTAAAACTGTATGGCCTAATGGCTCAGGCTTCTTGCTAGCTGGATCTTACATCTTAAATTAACCCATTTCTATAAATCTATACCTTGCCACGTGGCTCGTGGCTTGCCAGTATCTTTAAATCTTGCTTCTTGTGGTGGCAGCGGCTGGCAGCACCTCCTGACTCAGCCTTCCACTTCCCAGAGTTCTCCTCTCTGCTTATCCCGCCTATATTATACTTCCTGCCTGGCTACTGGCCAATCAGCGTTTTATTTATCAATCCATCAGAGCAACACATTCACAGCACACAGAAAAACATCCCCAGAATGCAAGGGAAGATTGCATGCCGTGTGTGTGTGTGTGTGTGTGTGTGTGTGTGTGTGTGTGTGTGTGTGTGTAGGCGCCCTCAGAAAGTGTTGGATCCCCTGGAGCTGAAGTTGCAGGCAGCTGTGAGTTGCCCCCTTAGGGGTTCTGGGAACAGAACTTAGGTCCTCTGCAAATACAGTGTGTGCTCTTAACCGCTGAGCCATCTCATCTCTCCAGCCTGCCTGCTTCAGTCTTCCAAGCGCTGGGATGACGGGCATGCACCGCCACACCCGGCTTCTGTTTTCCTTTTGCAACTGGTAGCAGGCTTTTCCACTGCTGTATAAGACAGCCGACCTCTTCCAGAGCTGTGATACTCCAACACCGACAAACAGTAGGGTGGTTCCCGCTAAGGATCTGAAGAACAGTACAGCAGTGGACATTTGTATCCCTTCCTCCCGGTCCCTCATTGGATACAGGATTTTCTCCATTCCCAGCCTTTTGACACTCAACTCTCTTTCAGGGTGATTTACACTCCCCAGAGGAGCCAAGCCTTCTGTTTTCCCTAATCACCTTTCAAAAGCACATTACATTTGGCTAGGTTTGGTTTTTTCTTTCTTTCTAAACATCCAAGTGTGTTTGCCTGAGAGCCAACGTCGGGCTAATTTGCACCGTGCGGAGAAGTACCACTTGCCAGAAGCAAGCACTTGAAAGACTCGGGCCTCTTAGTTCGCCCGTGTGTTTGACAACGGGGCAAACTCCACCTCGGGTACATTGTCCACACACCTTCATGTGAACGAAGGGTCGCTAGCTGTTCACAATCTGAGTCACCAACACGACTTCACTTAATCCTTGTGGCTGTCCCACGAGGTCAGCGTGGTCACTGGGTAGTTTCAGGATGATGAAATCGCGCACCAAAGCCCAGCCGCTGTCCAGTAGCTGCCCTGCAATGTCTGGGTTTGTATTTTCTTTTTGTCTTTTTTGTTGTTGTTGTTGTTGGTTTTCCGAGACAGGGTTTCTCTATGTAGCTTTGGTGCCTGTCCTGGATCTCACAAAGATCCGCCTGCCTCTGCCTCCCGGGTCCTGGGATTCAAGACCACTGCCCAGCTTCTGTACTCCTTTTGAGGTACTTAAAAGGTCTACTCTCTGGGCCTAGTGCTCTTCTGAACCCCCCTTTCTTAAGGGGTAAGTAACGTAGAGAGATGGCAGACACAAACAAGAAAACCTTTCCTCCCACAGAATGCCCAAGAAACTTCCTCAGGGCACCCAGGAATGCCTAACCTTCCAGGTTTTTAGAAAATTGATTAGGATTCCTAAGTCTCATTGGCCTAAAGGGTTTTGGCCCAAGAATGTATCAGGTCAAGACTTTCTTAGGGGGTAGAGAAATGGCTCACGGGATAAGAGGGTTTGTCATCAAGCCTGAGGCTCTGAGTTCAAATCTTGAGACATATGGTAGAAGGAGAGAGGTAGCTCCGGGCACGTTGTCTACTGAACTCCTTGCTCACGCCATAGCATGGGTACCACATACGTATGTACACGTACACAGGTAAATAATTGCAAAAATGTAAACAAACTTCCTTAGTTTTTATCAACCTCTCCCTTTTTAAATAGGTCACCTTGGTCTAAAAGTCACTTTCTGCTTCATTTCCTACCGCGACTGAATCTTCAACAACACACGTGGTTTCTGACCCTTCACTTTGGTCCCAATATCCTCTCCTGGCACCTAGACCTCCTCTCCCCAAGGCCAGCAACACTGTATTTATTGGACAGTCTCCGATGTTCGATATTCAGAGGTGTCATCCTACCAGATGTCAACACAGTCTCCACAGTCCTTGACTCTCTCATGCCTACCTCCAAGACCACGTCCACATCTGACCCGCATGACCTCCCCCCAGGAACCCTTTAAGAACAGAGGCTGAAGTACAATCTAGTGTCCCCAGCCTTCAGTGCGGTGTCCACACACTGAACTTTATCTGCTTTCCACGCTTGTTTATGGAAACGAGTTAATGATCCAACCACCTTCAGGACACAGAACGCACACGATTCTTCACTAGCCTTTGTTCAACGAATCTGCCTAACAGACAGGACGCAGACTTCCACTTACTAATACTTCTAGGTCTGCCCACGTGGAGGCATCCAAAGGGAGTTTCTGCTCTGAGACATGGCCTCACGTGACAAAGGCTGGCCTCTTAGCTCCCTGTGTAGCTAAGGAGGGATTTGAACTCATGAGTGGTCCTCTGGCCTCTGCCTCTCACGTGCTGCGATCACTGGCCCGAGCTACCATGCTTGGTTCCTAAAACGTTTCTTGTGGCTTCAATCTGAGCCAGGCGGATCTTTGTGAGTTCGAGGCCAGCCTGGTCTACAGAGCGAGATCCAGGAAAGGCACAAAGCTACACAGAGAAACCCTGTCTCGAAAAACAAAACAAAACAAAATAAAAAAAAAAATGTTAAGAAATCATTAGGGGGTAAATACAAAACTAAAAGTTTCCCAGGGTGGGAGCTGGAAAGATGGCTCAGCGGTTAAGAGTACTGACACTGCTCTTCCAGAGGACTTGGGTTCAAGTCCCAGCACCCCCACGGCAGCTCACAATTGTCTAACTCCAGTTCCGGGGAACCAGACATCACCGCAAGGCACCAATGCACATGAAATGAAAATAAAAATAATAAAAAATAAAAAGTTTCCCAGGTGAGGTGGCGCTGGCCTGTGACCCCAGCACTTGGGAAGCTGAAGCAGGATGCTGGGAGTTCGAGACCAGCCTGGGCTAATTAACTATCTCCACCAAAAAAAAGAAAAAAAAAGGGAAAGAAAAAAAATTCCTTCACGTAGACAAGGGTAATTTTGTGAAACCTTTTAAAGTCGGAAAGTGGCTTCTGTGTCTCGATTTCCGGTGACTTCACGTGACTTGGACGGGACCCAGGCAGCAGGGGCGGAGCCGCCGCGAACAGTGGCCGCGCTTCCCGCCCCTCCCCCACCCACTTCCGCTACGGGCGTCCAGAGCGCAGGCGCGAGGCCCGGCGGCGGGGGCGGCCTTCCAGCGGCTTCCCAGGCCAGCGTGGGTGAGTGCGCATGTGCAAAGAGGCTAGGCCCGGTAATTGCGCGGGACCAGGGGGGGCGGGGTCTCGAGAACTCACGCGACTGACTCCGCCCACGCCAAGAGGCGGAGCCGAGAGCCAAGCGCGGGGGGAGGGGGGGGTGGTTCACCAGGCGCATGCGCACCGACAGCAGGACCGCGGCGATCGTCGGAGCGAGCTGTACGCATGCTCATTTGACACGTGCCCGAAGTTTATGACGTCAGCCACACCGTCCGTCTGATTTGTGTGTATCGCTTTCTCCACAGCCCGGCCTTTAAAGAGCCAGAATCGAGTGCTACCTAATTGTGGTTTTGATTTATAGTTTTACTCTATTGTGATTAAAAACTAAATTCAGACGTTTTTAATGCATAAATTTATTTATTTTTTATTTTTTAAAGATTTATTTATTTATTATGTATACAGGAGAGGGCGCCAGATCTCATTACAGATGGTTGTGAGCCACCATGTGGGTGCTGGGAATTGAACTCAGGACCTCTGGAAGAGTAATTGGTGCTCTTAACCTCGGAGCCATCTCTCCAGCCCCCATGCATAAATTTTTAAAAGATTTATTTATTTATTATATACAGTGTTCTGCCTACATGCATGCCTGCAGGCCAGAAGAGGGCACCAGATCTCATTACTGACGATGGTGAGCCACCACGTGGGTGCTGGGAATTGAACCCGGGGCCTCTGGAAGAACAGCCAGTGCTCTTAACCGCTGAGCTATCACTCCAGCCCCTAATGTATAAAAATTTTAAGTTCACATTATAGTATGGTTTGCTGAGTACCACCTAATGTTTTGCTTCATATTTAATTTTATTTAATGTGTATGGGTGTTTTGCCTGCACGCATTATGTGCCATGTGTGTTCCTTGTGCCCGAGGAGGCCAGAAGAGGGCGTCAGATCCCCTGGTCCTGGAGTATCAGAAGGTGGTAAGCTGCCGGAAACAGACCCCAGGTCCTCTTAACCACTGGGCTGCCTCCTCAGCCTTTGCTTTTTGTCTTCTGAGACAGGGCCTCCCTCTGTAGGCCAGGCTGGCCTTGAATTTATGATACTCCTGCTTCAGTTTCCCAAGCGCTGGAATTACCACCATGCCTGGCTTCAAAAATGGTTTTTCAGTTAATTATCTAGGCTGGGTGGTGGTGGCACCTGACTTTAATCCCAGCACTCGGGAGGCAGAGGCAGGCAGATCTCTGAGTTCGAGGACAAACTAGTCTACAGAGCTAGTTCCAGGACAGCCACAAGGCAAAAAAAAAACAAACGAAATCCCTCAATTTAAAATATGTTTTTAAAAAAATTTCATCCCATACCCAACACCACTCTTTCCTTGAATGTAGTTCTATGAAATGCCAATCAGGATGACATTCTTAGTGGTCTTTCCAAGGTCAAGAGGTTTGTCACTAAATCTTGGCCACCTTATCTCCTTGCTCTTTTTTTCTAGAAATGTTATTTTCACCAGTGAGCCTAAGGGTGTGCTGAATTTTAAAATGCAGACAATATCCACCAGTCTCACGGAATTGTCAGAAGTAATTTTTTTTTGAGTGGTGTGTGTTTGCCTATGATTACAGGTGCCGTCAGAGACCAGAAATACCAGATCCCCTGGAGCTGGAGTTACAGGCAGTTGTATGCCACTCAGCATGGGTACTGGGACTTGAACCTGGGTCCTCTGCAAGGTCAGTATGTGCTCTTAACCACAGAGCCATCTCTCCAGCCCAAGAAGTAAGTTTTTATTAAAGTATATAAGTGCAAAATATTATGCTGCCTTCTAATCCTATATTGAATAAATAGTCCATAAATGGCATTCTTCACTCATAAGACAACAGTTCCAGAAAGTTCCTCAGAGGGATTTATCTAATTGCAAGGCCTGGTTTGTGTAATGCTCTCTTAGACCATAGGACAGCCAATATTATGGTTCATTCTTTTAAGTACTTTCCCTCTGTCTAGACAATATGTAATAGTATGGTAGAATTATTTTAATTTTCATTTCTTTAATTGCATTTTTTCCACCTTGGGATAATTTATTAGTTCTACTGCTTTGCCTGACAACTATTTTTGAACACTGTAATTTCCACTGGCTTATCCCCGTAGACATTATGTTTGGCTTTGACAGAGCATTTTGCTGCCTTTTTTTGTTTGTTTATTTTGTTTTGTTTTGTTTTTTAAAGAATGTTGGAGAGCCCAGGCATGGTGGTGCCTGCCTCTAATCCCAGCACTTTGGAGACAGAGTCAAGAGGAACCAGGAGTTCAAGGCCAGCCTGAACTACATGAGAACCTGTCTGTAGAAAGAGAGACAGACAGACAGACAGACAAATGGACAAAAAGGGATGGAGGCCAGCAGACAAAGCCCATCCCTCAAAGGCAGTTCTGCACAGTGGAACTTTCTAGGGTAGGGAAGTCTTGTGAACCTGTCCTGTTCCATAGAGCCAGTGCCACAGAGGTTAGGGACAAAGGAGTTGGGGGGGCGGGGAGCAGGGAGGGAAGAGGAGGAAATCTGCAGCCTTACTAGGAGGTGCCCATGTAGCTAAAATGGACTTCTGACATTGTTCCTGAAGGAGAAAGCCCGAGGGGGAGCTGGTCTTCACCAGAGGCGATACACTACAGGCCATGTTGGTAGACACCTGTAATCCACACCCTTGGGAGGTGGAGACAGAAGGTTCCGGAGTTTAGGATCATCCTCAACCATAAAACAAGTTTGAGGCCAGTGTGGGCTACATACAGGAGACGTTGTCAGAAAAAAAAAAAATCCACTCATATTTTTCACACTTCAGTGGAATGTTCATCAAGGACTTGGACTGAAATCCAGTGGTAGAACATGTACTTAGCATGCCCAAGGTCCTGGATTCCGTCCTCAACACTAAAAGAGAAAAAGTGACGGGTGAGCACACACCTCTAACCCTAGCATGCAGGAAGCTGAGGCAGGAGGATCATGAGTCCCAGGTCAGCCTGGACTACAAAGTGAGTGTCTCAAAAAACAAAACCAAGACTGCACTGTATTTTGTTTTGTTTGTTGTTGTTGTGTTTTGTTTGTTTCTCTGTGTAACATGGATAACAGCCCTGGCTGTCCTGGAACTCACTCAGTAAGTAGCCCAGGCTGGCCTTGAACTCACAGAGATCCGCCTGCCTCTGCCTCCCGAGTGCTGGGATTAAAGGCGTGCGCCACCACTGCCCTTCCCCAAAACTATATTGTATTGCTCCCTTTAATATTTCTGTGATTTCTGTTTTAGTGAAAAAAAAAATCACAAAAAGAAGAGCGGGGAGATGGAAGGACACAGCTCAGTGGTGGTGCACGCACTGTGTTCACGTGCGCGAGGCCCCAGGTTCCATGCTCAGCACCAACAAAAACTGACAGGGCGTATTGATGCACTCCTTTAATCTCAGAACTCATACAGTTGAATCTCTTTCAGTTTGAAACCAGCCTGGTCTACAGAGAGAGTTCCAGGCCAGTCATGACTCCATGGTGAGTTCTTGTCTTAAAAGAGAAAAACCAACCAGTTGGCCTGTGACTGCCTCTCAACTTCTGAGAGCCCCTAGAGGGCGCTCCTTCTGCATGGAAGACTAGATAAACAGCTTTATTGAGATATAATGCGTATAACTCACTCATAAAATTCATAAAATTCACTCATTTAAAGTATAGAGATTGGCCTTAAGTCTTCTCACAGACTTGTGAAATCATCACCACAGTCAATCTTAGGACAGCTGTATCACCCCCAGAAGAGAAACCTCAATAAGCCTGGCCTGTCATCGGCACCTGGGAGCAGGCAATAGAAGGCTCAGAAATCCAAGGTCACGCTCAGCCACACACACACACACACACACACACACACACACACACACACACACACACAGTTGAGGCCTGGGGCAGTGGCACATGCTTTTTTGTTTATAGACCAGGCTGGCCTCGAACTCACAGAGCTCTGTCTGCCCCTTCCTCCCAAGTGCTGGGATTAAAGGTTTGTGCCACCACCGCCTGGCAGGGCACACACTTTTAATTCCAGCACTCAGAGGGCAGATGTAAGCTGATCTTGTGAGACTGAGGCTAGCCTGGTCTACATAGCAAGTTTCAGGCCCTCCAGAGCTGCACAGTGAGACTCAGTCTAAGCAAATCAAACAACAGCTTGTACTCATTAGATGTTACTTCCTGACACCCACTTATCTACTTTCTGTACCGATGGACTGGTCTACTATGGATACTTCCAATGAACGGGATGATCTGATTAGTGTCCTTTGGTGCCCAGCAGTTTTCGCTCAGCATCGCGTTTTCAAGTTTCATCCATGTTGCAGCGTGTGTCATGACTTCGTTCTTTTTTTTTTTTTTTTTTTTTTTTTTTTTTTTTTTGGTTTTTCGAGACAGGGTTTCTCTGTGTAGCTTTGCGCCTTTCCTGGGACTCACTTGGTAGCCCAGGCTGGCCTTGAACTCACAGAGATCCGCCTGGCTCTGCCTCCCGAGTGCTGGGATTAAAGGCGTGCGCCACCACCGCCCGGCCTGACTTCGTTCTTTTTATAGCCAAACAATATTCTGTTGTAGAGACAGACTGTATTTTGTTTATTCATTCACCCATTGATGGATACTTGGGCTGTTTCCACCTTCTGTCCATTGTATTCAAGGAGACTCACTGGTCCAGACAGGTAGGTCCTTCCTGGTAGTTCTGGGAAGGCTGAGACCCAGGTTGTCCTGATCCAGGAAGTCCCACTCTCCATCTCATTTTAGGTCGTACTCTAAGCATGAATGGTGCCCAGTGAGTCTGGACAATTCTGAACGAGGTCTTGGGTTTCTTTGTTAGGGCATAGAATCCAGGCTTAAGCCAAAGCGTCGGAGCGGGTTAATGTCTACAGGACCACGCCTCCCCAAGGAAACATTAATATGCAGTGTGTGTGGGAACCTCTCTCACAGCAGCCCCGCCCTTCTTTTTGGAAATGAAGTCCTTGAGAAGAGTCTGGTCAAATGCCAGCTTTGCAGATCTGGCCAGTGATTATTATAAATGTATTTGCGGTCCAGAGAGATGGCTTAGAGGTGACAAGCATTTGCTTCTTATAGGACTGGGGTTTGATTCCTAACACCAATATGGAGGTTTACAACCAGGTCTACCTGTTCTAGGGTATCTGGCTCCCTCTTCTGACCTCTGCAGTCAGCAGACAGGCAGGCAGTACATTTTACATATGCAGGCAAAGCACTCAAAACACATAAAATAAAAAAAATTTAAAAATCTTTAACAACAACAACAAAAGAGGATTTGAGATGGACACTCCCAAAAGTGATATACTGACTGGCCAGTCCAAGGGACCTACTTATGGACTTGCGAAAAATGCCACCAGGGCTGGAGAGATGGCTCACTAGTTAAGAGCGCTGGCTGCTCTTCCAGAGGACCCGAGTTCCGCTCCCAGCACCCGCATGGCAGCTCACAACTGTCTGCAACTCCAGTTCCAGGGGATCAGACACCCTCTTCTGGTGTCTACAGACAGTACACTCACATGGTACAGAGACATACGTGCAGGGTAAACACTTATACACATAAAATAAAAATAAATCTTTAAAAAATGCCATCAGAAAGCGGCGGCGGCGGCGGCGGCGGCAGCGGCGGTGGCACATGCCTTTAATCCCAGCACTCAGGAGGCAGAGGCAGGCGGATCTCTGAGTTCAAGGCCAGCCTGGTCTACAGAGTGAGTTCCAGGACAGCCAGGGCTGTTACACAGAGAAACCCCTGTCTTGAAAAAAACAGCAACAAAAAACTTTCTCACAGTGAGGACCTGAGATGCAGCGTGCTGGGTTGGTGTCTGACCTAGAAAGGATGAGTGCCTGGACCTGAAGGTGCGACTCAGCAGGTGGCCAGGAGGCTCGGGGACAGGGCCCGTGGCCAAAGGACAATTTGTACCAGGGTAAAGGCTGGCTGCTGTGGCTGGCTGGGTGCCTGAGGGAAAAGTAGAATGTTATGAGAAGAACCGGTGTAAGCCAGGGCAGACTCTCGAACCTAGCTGGGCCAGCTGAGTGCTTGAGATAGGCATTTGGAAACAGTTAATTCCTGGACAGAATTCAAATCGCGGGGACATAAGGAGCGGCTCACTTTTCTCAGAGAGCGTCAGAAGGCTGAGGGCAGAATGAGAAAGGCGAAAGAAAGAGTCAGGGTTGGGGGTTGGGGATTTAGCTTAGTGGTAGAGCGCTTGCCTAGCAAGCCCAAGGCCCTGGGTTCGGTCCTCAGCTCGGGGGTGGGGTGGGGTGGGGTGGGGTGGGGTGGGGTGGGGTGGGGTGGGGGTGGGGGGAATCAGGGTTGGTGGGGCACGCCTTTATCCCAGCACTTGGAGGCAGAGGCGGGTGCATGTCTGTGAGTTCAAACAATACAAACCTACAAAACCTTCGATTAGGCAAGAATGGCCGCACGCACGGGTCGAGCGCAGGAAGGGGAAGCAGCGCTGTTTGTTACAACTGTGTCTTTGAAATTGGTGTTCCGTGTGTGTGTGTGTGTGTGTGTGTGTGTGTGTGTGTGTGCGCGCGCGCCAACCTGCAGCAGTCAGCTCTCCTCCCAGCATATGTGTGCGTGTGTGCGTATGTATGTGTGCGTGTGCGTGTGCGTGTGTGCGTGTGTGCGTGTGTGCGTGTGTGTGTGTGTGTGTGTGTGTGTGTGTGTGTGAGTGCGCACGCGCAGGTCAGAGAGAACCTGCAGGAGTCAGCTCTCCTCCCACCGTGTGTGTCCCAAGGCTCTAACTCAGGGTACTAGGCTCGGTGCCTTTATTGCTGAGCCATCTCACTGGCCTCCTTTTTTTCCTGTTTATGTTTGAGGGTTTTGGTGTTGCTGGTTGTTTGTTTGTTTTTTTTCTTTCTTACTTACTTACTTTCTTTTTTTCCCCCACAAGATAAAAGTGAGAGTGAGAGCCAAGGATAGTTGCACATGACTTTAATACTAGCGCTTGGGGGGGCAGAGCCAGGCGGATCTCTGTGAGGCCAGCCTGGTCTACAGAGTGAGTTCCGGGACAGCCAGAGCGACCTAGTGAGACCTCGTCTCAGAAAAACAAAACGAAACAAAACCGAGAATGCAAAAAACATTGTCTTTGGAGATGGACAACTGTGGGTGGTTGGGGGATGGGTGGGTGTCTCAGTAGCGGTGCTAAGTGCTTAAATAAACATTTAACAGCGTTAACAGGGATGAAGCACGTGGAGATTCCCATTTTAAACAGGGTGGTCCTGAGAACTCCTCGGTGAGGGGCTGACGTCCGAACTGAGCTCTGAGAGAAAGGACGGCAAGACCCACGCTTTAGTGCGGCGGGGAGATGTCCAAGCAGCTGTTCCAGAGCCCAAAGCCTGAGGCTCACTCTCCAGGAGCAGCAGGAAAGCAAGTGTGTAGCTCAGGCAGGGGGCTGAGTGCCAGGCTTAGGGGAACCCCTCAAAGAGAACAGTGGAAGGGCTAGGCAGGACTTCCGGGGTCTTCCAGGCTATGAGCGTGGTGAGCAGAGCAAGAACTTGCTTCTGTAATATGCGCGCTATGCAATTTCCTGGGAGACGGTCTCCAGAGCTTCCCAAAGAGACTCAAAGCCGTCCTAGAGACTAAGAGCAGATAGGATTTTTCCTTACCCTTAAAATTTCCCGCTACCGGGCCTCTGCAGGAAGAGGCGGACACTGCCAGCTCGCTTTGCTGTTGCCATAACAACCTCCAGGGGGCCCGGACTCGCGCGCAACTCTAGCTGAAGGTGAAGCCCAAGGCTGCTATTACAGGTGAGCCAGGTGGACGCAGGGGGGGCTGGAGCTCAGAAAGGGTACCCAGCTGTCTGTGCCCGGTCCCTCCAGTGTCCACATCTCTCTCTTCTCTCTCTCTCTCTCTCTCTCTCTCTCTCTCTCTCTCTCTCTCTCTCTCTCTCTCTCTCTCTCTCTCTCTCTCTCTCTTTAGGAACAAAACAGCCTGGGCAGTTTGCAAGCCTTTCTTTTCTGGTCCACTTTTACCTCTTCTTAAGTTCTGAAAAAATGGGGGGACAAAAGGGGAATCTATGCCCGGCGGCGGTGGCACACGCCTTTAATCCCAGCACTCGGGAGGCAGAGGCAGGCGGATCTCTGTGAGTTCGAGGCCAGCCTGGTCTACAGAGTTCTAGAATATCCAGGGCTGAAACCCTGTCTGGGGGGCGGGGGGGGGGGTGAAGAGTAGAATCTATGAAACACAGACGGAGTGGTAATATCTTTTGACATCATACGGGAATCTAGTGCAGAATTCTTTTACAATTCCTAGGAAGCCCAGGACATATTGTCACTTTGGGGTTAATACGGCACCAATATCTCCCTTAACTTTTGCTCATCTCTTATTTATTTTTTATTTTATGTGTATGGGTGTCTTGCCTACGTGAATTTCTGTGCACAACTCATATGCCACCACTAGATTCCCTAGAACTGGAGTTACAGACATTGTGAGCTGCAAGCTGCCATCTGGGTGCTGGGAACCAAACCAAGTCTTCTGCAAGAGCATCCAGTGCTCTTAACAGCCCAGCCACCTTCTCCTGCCCTGATACCTGCGTTTTTGAAACAGGCTCTCACTCTGTGGCCCAAGTTGATCTCAAACTCACGGTGATTCTTCTGCCTCAACTTTCCGACAGTTAGGATTACAGGTTGCATTAGTACTCCCAGGGTCCCTTAGTTGAGGGCCTACTGTGTGCAGGTACCAGGTGCGGTGAGAAACAGAAAAGACACGGTACCTGTCATCTCTACTGAGAACGGCGGTAGAATGGTACTGAGCAGGGGTACTCTTGGTGGGAAAAGGTGGTCTTGAAGACCTATAAAGATATTGCAAATGCAGATTGGTAACCACAGGATTCTGCCAGGAGCAAAATCCTTTCATACCACGGCCTCATCTCTTTTCTTTCTTTCTTTCTTTCTTTCTTTCTTTCTTTCTTTCTTTCTTTCTTTCTTTCTTTCTTTCTTTCTTTCTTTCTCTCTCTCTCCCTCCCTCTCTCCCTCTCTCTCTCCCTCCCTCCCTCTCTCCCTCCCTCCCTCCTTCCCTTTCTCCCTCCTTCCTTCCTTCCTTCATTTTTTTTTTTTTAAGACAGGGTTTCTCTGTGTTGTCCTGGCTGTCCTAGAACTCACTCTGTAAACCAGGCTGGCCTCGAACTCACAGAGATCCGCCTGCCTCTGCCTCCCGAGGCCTGGGATTAAAGATGTACGCTGTCACCACCCCTCTCTCAAGGCCCTGCTCATCTGAGGTCTACCAGGGATCTAGATTTCTACACAGTGAAGCAACTAAAGGGCCCGTGGAGAATCGACTGTTAGGGGCTCAGCAGTTAAGAACACAGGCTGCTCTTGCAGAGGACCCAGGTTTGATCCCCAAAATTCAAATGGTGGCTCATAGCTGTCTGAACTTCAGTCCCAGGAGATCTGATTGATGCTTTCTTCTGGTAAAGGCAGGGGACCAGTGGGTAGAGTACTTGCTTACACACATGAAGCCTTGGGTTTGATCCTCCAACTGCATAAACCCAGCACGATGGCTCACACCTGCAGACCCAGCACTTGGCAGGTAGAAGGACCACCAGTTTAAGGTCATCCTGGATATTGGGTTTGAGGCTAGCCTGGGTTACAGGAAAGCCTATCAGAAGCAGAGAGGCAGAGAGAATGAATGAATGAATGAATGAATGAATGAATGAATGAATGAACTTGAGTGTGGTGGTGCATGTCTGTTATCCCAGTACTCAGGAGACAGGAAAAATAATGCAAATTTGCAGTCAGCCTGGTCTGCATATGGAGTTCCAGGTCAGCCGGGGCTACATAGCAAGACTCCATTAAAAAAAATAAATTAGCTGGCTGTGGTGGCGCATGACTTTAATCTCAGCACTAGGGAGACAGAGGCAGGTGGGTCTCTGTGAGTTCGAGGCCAGCCTGGTCTACAAAGCAAGTTCAAGGAGAGCCAGGGCTGTCACACAGAGAAACCCTGTCTTGAAAAACCAAATAAATAAATAGTTTCAAAACTGGGTAGCAACAGAGGGTGAGCAAAGAGTGGTCCCTTCTGTGGGGACAGCTGCACAGGGGGCAGGCACCGTGTGCAACCTGAAGCACATGCTTTTGAGGCTGGCCCTGTGGGTGGATGCTGAGATACCGTGATCTCCTGGAACTGGCTCAACCCTGAGATGATTCTGATTTGGCAGTACCTGTGTGGGGCTGCTGGTGCAAGATTTAATGGGAGTGGATTTGTGCAGCCTCAGAACCTCTGGAGTTGAGGGGGAACAGGGTTCCCCAGGATTTGGACAAGACTTTTTTTTTAAAAATCACCCCTGAGCAAACTCCATGGAGATAGATGGGAAGACATGAATGTCCTCTCTGGAGATTTTGGGGAGATTTGGGGGATGTGAGGAACACAAATGGGGGTTCCCGGACACCGGAAGGAGGCCCTGGGCCACCCACTGTTTCTTTATAGATTCTAGGAGATAGAGCCAGAGAAGAAGCTGCCAGGGGGTTGAGCAGAGTCGTCAAGCCTAGGTCAGAGGTCAGATGTGGAAGGATGTGGGGGACTTTGCCACTGTGGTTTTTTGAGAGATCTCACTGTATAGTCAAACCTTCAGTCAGGGACAGTGGGTCACCTTGGGATCAGTCTCTTTAATTTGTAGGATTGTCCCAGCTGAAAGGCCACCCCCGATCTCCACCATCTGTCCCACTGACCAGGTAAGTAGGGCCAAAGCTGGTAACAGTGCAGGTGCTGGACCAGGGATGTTCCTGCAGGGTGTGCTGAAGGGAGCCGTCTGCCTGGTACCCTCTGACTCTCCTGGAGTGGTCCCAGCACTTGCCACCATCTGATCCTTCCTACTGGGCTCCTCTCCCACCAAAACCCCTTCTGATTGGTCCGTCTAGTCATGACGTGTGTGTGACCATCATTCTTTCCAGGGCCAGCTTCTCCCTGACGTCATCACAAACCCTGGGTCTCCCTGGGCTCCCAAGGGATTGTGCCATCACATCCCCACAGAAGGGCCCCAGGAGAATGCAAGGGGGGGGGCTGCCCGGGGTCAGTACAGCACAGCAGGATCCCCACTGAGGGCTGCTCACCTGCCCTGGGGACTCAGACCACACATGACCTGCCCTACTGGACCGCAGGCAGGCACCTCCCCGGGAAGCCCCAGGATCCCAGAGATACACGGGATACGCTGAGCCCCTGATGCTCCTCCTATCTCTCACCCTCCGACACCACAGAAGCAGCCGACATGCCAGTCACCAAGTGCCCAAGAAAATCAGAGCCCCTGTGGAAAGGGTGGGACTGGAAAGCCCAGAAGAACGGGCTGAGACATCAAGTATATGCTGTGAACGGCGACCACTATGTGGGCGAATGGAAGGACAACCTAAAACACGGTGAGCAGGGATCCTCAAGGGGTCAGAGGTCAGTGTGGGGTCAGAGTGGGCGGGCAATGCAAGACAAAACAAAACACCCAGCCGGTGGTGGCCCATGCCTTTAATCCCAGCACTTGGGAGGCAGAATCGGGTGGATTTTTGTGAGTTCAGGGCCAGCCTGGTCTACAAAGTGAGTTCCAGGAGGCCAGCCTGGTCTACAATGTGAGTTCCAAGAGGCCAGCCTGGTCTACAAAGTGAGTTCCAGGAGGCCAGCTTGGTCTACAATGTGAGTTCCAGAAGGCCAGCCTGGTCTACAAAGTGAGTTCCAGGAGGCCAGCCTGGGCTACAAAGTTCCAGGAGGCCAGCCTGGGCTACAAAGTGAGTTCCAGGAGGCCAGCCTGGTCTACAAAGTGAGTTCCAGGACAGCCGGGGCTACACAAAGAAACCTTGTCTCAAACAAACAACAACAAAACCCAAACCAAAAGCAGTGTACCGAGCTCATTAGGGACATAAGTGGTGCTGTTGCCACGCCTCCTTAGGGTGTGAATGCTGACCAGGACCGGCAAGGGGCCTTCCCATGCTTTGGCTCTGAAGCCCACCCATCTCAGCCACAACTTCAGCCGAGCAAGGGTCTAGGGACAATGACATAAGGGTCTTCAGAAACCAGCCCAACTTGGGGCGGTGGGGAACCGAGCTGGGGCCCTCCCTGCCTCCTGATAGGCTGGCTGAGCCTGGGGCAAAGGTCAACATGATAAGAGCTTGGCTTGCAGCCGGGGTTCTGGGCTTCAGACTCTACAGAAGGCGCAGCGCAGGGTCTGGACCTCGGGACACGGGTAGGACCAGTGTGACCTCACGAAGTAACTGGGCCTCTGTGATGACGCCTGCGCGCCTGGGCTCAGGCCTGACCAGCAGGGGGCGAAGGGGTTCCGGTAATACTCGGCAAATCCCGGTGGGGAAGTGAGGGAGGGGAGGAGGGGAGGGGGCAGGGGGAGCTTTATTAAAAGACACCGGACTTAACCACCCTCTTCTCTTGCCCTCCTGGGTTGTCTACACTAGAGTCCATGAGCCTGCGCTGTTTTTTGTTTTCCGAGACAGGGTTTCTCTGTGTAGCTTTGCACCTTTCCTGAATCTCGCTCTGTAGACCAGGCTGGCCTCGAACTCACAGAGATCCACCTGGCTCTGCCTCCCGAGTGCTGGGATTAAAGGCGAGCGCCACCGCCGCCCGTGAACCTGCGCTGTTAGACTCCCAGTTCTACCAGCCACAGTCTTGAGGTAGTCATTACCGAACACTAAGGTGTTCGAAGTCAGTGTAGCTAGAGCAGAGTGCGCGATTGGGAGACTGTGTGGGCCGGGACTGGGTGTGGTTTTAGTCTTCTAGTTATTGGCTCAGGAGGCTGAGGTAGGAAGATCAAGGCTGGGCTCTGACCCTCTCTCAAACAAAACAAAGTGGTGGGGATGGGGGCAGGGGCAGGTGTGATGTGATGGTGCATTCCTGTAGTCCCAAGTGCTTGGAAGACAATACAGGAAGATCACGAGTTCAAGCCCAGCTTCAGCTATATAGTGAGTTCAAGGCCAGCCTGAGCCTTACCAGAGACCTTATCTCAAAACAAAATGAAGTAAAAAAAAAAAAAAAGAAAGAAAGGAAGGAAGAAACAGAGAGTAGTGGCTAGCTGTGGCGGCTCATGCTTTTACTCCCAACACTCCAGAGGCAGAGGCAGAGGCAGGTTGATCTCTGTGAGTTCAAGGCCAGGCTGGTCTACATCGAAAGTTCCAGGACAGCTGGGGCTGCTTACTGAAATCCTGTCTCAAAAATGGAACAAACAAACCAAAGAGGGATGGAGAGGGAGGAAGGGAGGAAAGGAGAGACAGACAGACAGACAGACAGACACTCAGGTGCCTGTACAGCTAAATACCCAGCAAGTATATTATGCCTCATGGACCACTGTGAGCCTTGTCTTTTTTTTTTTTTTTTTAAGATTTATTTAATTTTATGTGCATGAGTGTTTTGCCTTGATGTATATATATATGGGGCATGTGAGTGCCTGGTGCCTATGGAGATCAGAAGAGGGCATTAGATCCCACTGGAACTGGAGTAACAGGTGGTTGTGAGCTGCCTGCCCAGTGCATGCTGGGAACAGAACCCAGGTCCTCTGCGAAGGCAGCAAGTGCCCTTGACCACTGAGCCATCTCTCCAGCCCCCCCCCCCCTTTGTCTTTCCTGATTCCAGGACAAACGAGGTTGAATAGAAGGGAACAGGCTAGTCAGCGCTGTGTGTGCCAAACACGTGCTGGATGAAGGGTGAGTCCGCCCTTGTCAGGAATAACCTAGATCAAATTTTTATCTCACAACGTGAATATTTTATTTCACAATATTTCGAATATTGTTAGGCAAAGGCTATACCACTGAGATAGGACCGAAAGCCCTACCTGCTCCAGATCTAAAAACCCAAGGGTTGGGCCCGGGAGATAGCACAGTAGTTAAGAGCAAACTGTGCACTGGTCGTGGTAATGCACACAGCTTTAAGCCGAGCACGCAGAAGGCAGAGGCAGGGAGATCTGCGAGTTGTAGGACAGCCTGGTCTACATAGCAAGTTTTAGGCTAGCCGGGGATACATAGTGTGACCATGTCTCAAAAACAACAAAACAAACAAAAAAAGAAAACATGAGAACCTGAGTTCAGTTCCCAGCACCCACATCCAGTGGCTCACCTGTAACTTCACCTCCCCCGGGGGTGGGTGGGTGGGTGGGTGGGGTGATAACATCCTCTAAAGGCCTCTGTAGGTACTACAGTCACATGGCCTATTCACACAGTCACATAAATAAAAATGAATCTTTAAAAATAATAACTTTGCTGGGCAGTGGTGGCGCACGCCTTTAATCCCAGCACTCGGGAGGCAGAGCCAGGCGGATCTCTGTGAGTTCCAGGCCAGCCTGGGCTACCAAGTGAGTTTCAGGAAAGGCGCAAAGCTACACAGAGAAACCCTGTCTCGAAAAACCAAAAAATAAATAAATAAATACAAATAAAAATAATAACTTAAAATCCTTTAATCCCAGCCCTCGGGAGGCAGAGGCAGGCAGATCTCTGTGTGTTCAAAGCCAGCCTGGTCTACAAAGTGAGTTCCAGGAAAGGTGCAAAGCTACATAGAGAAACCCTGTCTTGAAAAAAAAGAGAAAAACAAAAACAAACAACAACAACTTAAAATCCAAGGGCTAAGAAAGTAGCTCAGTGGTTGTCTTAGGGTTCTATTGTTGTGATGAAACATCTTGGACAAAAGCAACATAAGGTTTATTTCTACTTCCACTTCCACATTACAGTCCGCCACAAAGAAAGTCAGGACAGGAACTCAAGGCGGGAACCTGGAGGCAGGAGCTGATGCAGAGGCCACGGAGGGGAGCTGCTTACTGGCTTGCTCTTTGTGGCTTGCTAACCCAGCCTTCTTTCTGTTTTTAGATTTATTTTATGTGTGTGTTTTGCCTGTGTGTGTATGTATGTATGCATGCATGCATGCATGTATGTATGTATGTATGTATGTGCACCATGTTCATGTCTATGGACAACTGTAAGCCAAGGGTGCTGGGAACTGAACCCTGATGCTTTGAACAGCAAGAGTTCCCAACCATGGAGCCATCTCTCCAGCCATCCCCACCCAAGCCTGACTCCCCACCCCTAACCACCACCCAGGATCACTAACCCAGGGGTGACAGCATCCACAGTGAGCTGGGCCTTCCCACACCAATCATCAATCAAGAAAATGCTGCAGCCTTGTTCACAGGTCCAATCTGATGGAGACATTTTCTCCCTTTTCAAAAGTGTCTCTAAGCCGGGTGGTGGCGGCGGCGGCAGCGGTGGCGGTGGCGGCACACGCCTGTAATCTCAGCACTTGGGAGGCAGAGGCAGGCAGATCTCTGTGAGTTCGAGGCCAGCCTGGGCTACCAAGTGAGTTCTAGGACAGGCTCCAAAGCTACAGAGAAACCCTGTCTTGGAAAAAAAAAAAAAAGTGTCTCTAGTTTGTGTCAAATAGCTAACATGAAACGGGCTAATGGTGACAGACAGTTTGCCTGGCACAGGTGAAGCCCTGCACTGGATCCCATAAAAATCCAAGAAAAACCCAGCACTCAGGAGGCAGAGGCAGGCAGATCTCTGAATTCGAGGCCAGCCTGGTCTACAGAGGGAGTTCCAGGACAGCCAAGGCTACACAGAGAAACCCTGTCTTAGCCCCACATCCTCCACCCCACCCCCAAAAAAATTCCAAGGAAAAGACTCTGATTGGCTGAGGCCTAGGTCAGATCATATGCTCTCTTCTTGGGTCTGGAGGCTGTGGCCAGAAGAAGGTGGAGAAAACGCCAGGGACCGTGGGTGATACTTGGCTCCAGGTGTCACCGTACAGGACCAACAACGTCCTCTAAGCGTTTTTCTTCATAGTCAAAAACCATTTCCAGAGGGGTGTATGTCAAGGACATTTTTCTTCATGTCCTCACCCCTGCTGGGAGGCACCCCACCTTCACTGTTCCAGTGGGTGGTCACCCTTCAGAAACCCTGACTAAGCAGCCAGACCACCTTTCCCAGCCCCCTCTGGGGCCGGCCGGCAGCTTTTGATGTAAGTTGTTTAGGGAATGAGAAGGGGACAGAAAATTCCAGGCTGCTAAGGGGCCAGCCGGGGAGTTGAGGAATGCTGTATGCAGACTTGACAGGGATGCTTGCTTGCAATGCTTTCCTTCGTGGTGACTCATTCATTCATTCATTCATTCATTCATTCATTCATTCATTCCTTAGATTTATTCATTGGAACCAGACTGATTATGGCCAGGGATAGTAGCAATAGCTGTAATCCAAACCCTTGAGAAGCATAGACAGGAGGATCATGAGTTCAAGAGCAGCCTGGGAAATAGGATAAGATCCTGTTTTAAAGATCCATATCGCCCGGGTGGTGGTGGTGGTGGTGGTGGTGGTGGTGGTGGTGGTGGTGGTGGTGCACGCCTTTAATCCCAGCACTCGGGAGGCAGAGCCAGGTGGATCTTTGTGAGTTCAAGGCCAGCCTGGCCTACAGAGCGAGATCCAGGACAGGCACCAAAACTACACAGAGAAACCCTGTCTCAAAAAACAAACAAACAAACAAAAAAAAAAAAACAAAAGAAATTCATAATATGGGGTTAAAGATGTAGCCACCAGTTGGTAAATCGCTTCCCTGACACGCAGAAGGCCCTGGGTTTGAGTGCCAGCACAGCATAAATCCAGGGATGTATGATGTGTATAGATGAGGACAAGCTTTGCCACAGCACGTGAGTAGATGGCCCATGAGAAACTTCTGGAAATCAGTCCTTTCCTTCCACTGTGGGTTCTGGAGATCAAGCTCACGTCATCCATCCTGCTTGGCTGGACCCTCTCTCCAGCCTGATTTAGTTACTAACTTAATCGCAATGCTGTGCATTGGTCCTCCAAAACATAGACATCTTATGTTGAAAGTGTGTGTAGCCTTTGACCCAGATCTCCCTCCTTCTCTCCTCCCAGCTCCTGGTACCCATCATTCTATCCTCTGTTTCTATGAGTTTGACTTCTTGAGAGTCCACATAAAAGTGACATCCCTTGGTATTTGTCTTTCTGAGTCTGGTTTTTTTTCACTCTCCTCCCCTGACCCGCTCCCCAAGACAGGGTTTCTCTGTGTAGCCCTGGCTGTCCTGGAATTCACTCTACAGACTAGGCTGGCCTTCAGTTCAGAAATCCACCTGCCTCTTTCCCCTGAGGGCTGGGATTAAAGGCACGGGCCCCAACCACCTGCTTATTTTCACTCATCTTAACATCCTTCACGTTCACCCATGTTGTAGACAACAGGATTTCTTTTTTCTTTGTTTCACTGCTGGGAATCGAACTTATGATCTCACACCATTTCCCGGTCTCTTTTTTTTTCTTTATTTTGAGGCAGTCTCTAGAAGTTGCCCTGGCTGGCCTGGTGCTCACCATCCTCCTGCCTCAGCCTTGTCTCTACTCGAGGTTTGCCATCACAGTCTGGCTGTTAGGCCATGAGCAGGAGAATCACTGTTTTTAGCTATGGAGCTTGCCTTTCTTCCTCACGCTTACAGCCAAACGCTGCGGTACAGACCCTATTCCAGTTCTGAAGAAACTGTTCAGGGCAGAAGTCCCCTGAGGTCTGGACCAGCGTATGGCCTCCAGCCTCCGGGTGGCCGTGGTCTACAGTGTTGGCCCATCCACGTGTCACCAGGGAAAGGAACGCAGGTCTGGAAGAAGAGTGGCGCTATCTATGAAGGGGACTGGAAGTTTGGGAAGCGAGATGGCTATGGCACCCTCAGCCGTCCTGACCCAGAGACTGGAAAGTACAGGAGGGTGTACTCGGGCTGGTGGAAAGGCGATAAGAAGTCGGTGAGTGTTTCCCAGCATGCCTTGTTTGTAGACTAGGCTGAGAGCCAAGCTCTGTGTGTGTGTGTGTGTGTGTGTGTGTGTGTGTGTGTGTGTGTGTGTGTAGGGAGAAGGTGGGAGGTGGACCCAGGGCCAGGAGGACCAGTGGTTTGGTGGGTGGGAGAAGGAAGGGGTGGGGAAATTGGATTGCTTCTCAAAACAAAACCAAGAAAACAGGAAGCAAGAGATGTGGGGGCCCCAGCTAGGAACCCTTTAAAAACTCAGGCAAGGGCTCCTCCACCCTCTTCCCCCTCATTTCCGGGCTTTCTTCTCCCGGGTACCCCATTCTGAGACTCCTGCTGTTGGTCTAAGTCAGATGGAAGGTTAGGAAGCAGGGTCTAACTGGGTCAGGTGAGGGCCGGCGCTCTCAGCATTCTGAACGGGGAGGTAGGAGGATAGTGAGTTGGAGGCCAGCCTGGGCTACATAGAGAGACCGTGACTGGAGAGGGAGGGGGTCGAAAACGGAGCAAGAGCAGGGTCCACGCCCTTGGCCATGGGGCAAGAGAGGAGGAAGCAGGTAGAAGCTAACCGGCGGGGAAGCCTCCATCCACAAATGTCCATACTGCTGCAGATATATTCACTCTGAAAACGTGGATGGATGTTTGCCGTGGAGCCTGATAATTATAACAGGGTTGCTATTGGGCAGTTACTCTACGAGGTACATGAACTGACTCTTGTAACAGCTTATCACCATTGGTATTCCGTTTTACTAATTAAGGGACAAGTTTAGCCAAAGTTTCAGAGCCCAAGATTTCATGTTCTTTGCTCCTAGTGGGAAGACTGAGCTTAAACGCTTTGCATTTTTTGTGTGGTTTCCCTGGGGTTGGGAGATCGCGTCATTTAGCCTAGACAGGAGTTCATACCCAAAGAAGCAGGGAGCTAGCCAGGTAGACGTGTCAAAAGGGTAAGAAGAAATAACAAAGATGTCCAGCAGCAGGTCTTGTCTGCCCTGGGAAGGGAAGAGAATAGTGAAGTAGTGGCATTGAGGTTTTTGAGCGACAGACCCAGGCATCTTGAGTGTGATCTCCAACCGGCCCCGATTTCCTGCGGTTGGTCTTCAAATGTCACATTTATGTTTTATAAGTAGACAGCTGAGGAGGTCACTGAATATTGCGATCGGAGGTGGATGGGTGATCCTATGGACTATAAAATATCCTCCTGGTGGCTGTATGGAGGAGGGTGTATGTGGAAGTGGGGCCAGAGACAAGGGGACTACAGCAGAGAGAAAAACCGATGCAGGCTGTAGGAAGGCAGTGCACGGGATGGATGGAAACCCGCAGCTAGAATTCTTTCACCTCTGCTTGAATGACTGGCTACGTGTAGGAGGTCGCTCAGGTGTGGGACTTGGGTAACCCGGCAAATGGTGGGACATCTTCCTGCTTTCAGGGCTATGGGATCCAGTTTTTCGGATCCAAGGACTATTACGAGGGTGAGTGGTGTGGCAACCAGCGCAGCGGGTGGGGACGCATGTACTACCCCGATGGCAACATCTACGAGGGCCAGTGGCAGAACGACAAGCCTGAAGGGGAGGGCATGTTGCGGCTGAGTGAGTGCCCCGCCCCCATGAAACCACGCCCCCCAACGCCTCTCGGCCCCGCCCCGTCCCGGAAAGAGCTCGCCCCAGACTCCCTGCCCCACCAGCCAAGTCCCGTACATAACTCTAGTCTTGTTGGCCCTGAAAAAGTGATAGTCCAACTTCCAATGAGATCCAAGTGAGCTGAGGCCCTGGGCTGGGTCAGCTGGGAGGGCTTCGGCGGTCAGTCTGTCTTGTCGGCCCAAGACTCCTTAGCAAAGCCTGCCTTCAGGGAGGTTCCACAGCAAAAGTTCTAGGCGCTTCATTTCTCATGGCCTGGACTCTGGGCAAGCCTGCATGAATTCAGATCCTGGCGTGAGCCGGTGCTAGCTCTGGAACGAACCCTGGGCAATTTATTGAACTGGGATTCAGTTTCCTTAGGGTTAACATTTTGCGATTAAGATTTTTATAAATGGGAGGGGCCTGTGAGATGGCTCAGTGAGTTAGGGCACCTCCACAGGGACCTGACCGAGCCTGATCCTGGATCCCACAAAGTGAGAGAACCGTTCCCCAGGGCTGCCTCTCACCTCTGCGTGTGTGTTACAAATGCACCATGATGCGCAAGTGCCTGCGCTTCACACAGACACACTCAAGGAAATCAAAATGGGAGATGAGCATGGTCCCTAACACCTGGGATCAGCAGCATTGCTTCGCCTTGGAGGCCAGCCTGTGCTAGCTAGGTGGCAAAAGGCTGTCTAAAAAGATAAAACTGGCGTGGTTTTCATCACGGGACGTGGGAGGCAGAGGCAGGTGGAGCTCCGAATTCCTAGTTTACATATGGAGTTCCAGGCCAAGGCTTGGGGGTGTAGAGCACTTACCTAGCATGGTCAAAGTCCCTAGCGCTGCCGAACAAAACAAAACAAAATAAAAGCAACAACAAAAACCACAGATCGGAGCTTAGAGCTTTAGCCCCAGAGGCAGAGGACGTGCCGAGTGTGCGCATGCGCCAGGTGCTGTCTCCAACAACAACAATAAAAAGATAAATCTCTTGAAGTGATTGAGGTTAGACGCCGTTGATGATGGTGTCGAGCTGGACACTACACCCACTGTCTAGTGCCTAATGACTATCACGCCCCTGTCAGCAGCTAGGACCGGTGTGGCCCCGCCTGATAGTCCCGGCTGCTTCCCTGCACCCAGCAGCACCCATGCTTTCCTGTCCGTTCTCTAGAGAATGGGAACCGGTATGAGGGCAGCTGGGAGAGAGGCATGAAGAACGGGCACGGGCGTTTCTTTCACCTGGACCGTGGGCAGCTGTTTGAAGGCTTCTGGGTGGACGACGTGGCCAAGTGTGGCACCATGATCGACTTTGGCCGCGATGAGGCCCCGAAGCCCACCCAGTTCCCCATCCCTAAGGTGGGTGGTCCTGAAGCCAGAGAGACAAAAAAAAAAAAAAAAAAAAAAAAACCAACAACAACAACCAGCCTCCTCCACAGCCCCACACGTCCAGGGACTATAGATGAGGTTTTGTTTCCAAGCAGAGCATCCCTAGCAAGGATGCTCCTTCAACCAACCGACCAATCCCCTCCCCCTGCTGCCATCCAGGTAGAGGTTCAAGACCCGGATGGTGTGCTGAGGGAAGCGATAGCTGCTCTGATGAGCCCAGAGGAAGAAGATACCTGATGCCGGGTGAGAAGACATCTTTTCTGCCACCTCTGAGGAGGCCCAGGCAGCCCTGGGTCCCTGAACAATGCTGGTATCACTTCCTCCTCCTCCTCCTCTTTGAAACGCATGTTCCTAGAAGAGCAAGTGCCCTCCAGGCCTGCCCAGATCTCCTGAGTTGTTGCGATCTCAGCCTCCTGAGGTGGGCACTGAGCTGAAGTCAGGGGGTCTGTCCCTTTTCAAGACTCTTAAGTAAGGCTGGGGGCCCTCGGCCCGTACGGACGCAGCTCTTTATGGGGCCTTGTCTGGGGTGATTGTGAGGCTTCAGGGAGAGGGTGTCTGTGTTCCCAATACTAGTTCCAGCGCCGTTGCAGATGCCTGTAGAGAGAGCGAGCGAGTGAGCTCATCAAGGCTCAGGAGATGCGCCAGCCCTTGTCACCAAACTGCTCAGACCAGTGCAGCTCCTACAGGAGGAGCAAGCGGCGACTCTGGGCACGCCCTTGGCTCCCTCAGTGGGCACCCACTCCTCCAGACACTAGGGCATTCTTTGCCAATGGAGGTGGGGGTATTGCTAATCCCTGGCTGGCCTTGGGGACCCGCTTGTTGCCAGCCTTTGCCCTATGATCTTATAGCAGAGTGCATGAAAATAAAGAACCACCTAGTGGCCTTGCTCCAAGGACCTACGGCTTGAGCAGGGGTGGGGGGAACCTGAGGGAGGAGGAGAGAGGCAGCCTGACCAACTGTGTGGGTCCCCCGGACACACTGTGTGTGTGTGTGTGTGAGTTGAGGATTCAAGGCAGTGGAGCCAGAAAGTGACTTCAGATCTGCCACGTCTGAGCTAGCCCAGAGAGGAAGAGAATGAGGCTGCTCTCTGCCACACTGGTCACCAAGATTGGAGATTAAAGCAGGTCCCCACCTCCCTAGCCTAACGCAGGACTCTCGAGGATTAAAAGCCAGGAGTACGCAGGATACTTGTGGTAGCCCGTGCCCTACATACACGTACTTGGAAGCAGAGGGAGGTGCATCTCTGAGTTTGAGGCTAGCCTGGGCTACGCACTCAGTAGGGGCAGCATTGTAAGACAGTAGTTTAAAACCACCTAGGAGTCTTGCTCTCGCCCGGCTCCTTGGGGACATTTGGTTCTGCTTGGAGACGCTCCTGGTTGTCATGGTGGACAGAGAAGAATGCTACTGGAATCCGGGAGCAGGGATGTTGCTAAACATACTATGCTTTTTTTGTTTGTTTTTTCTTTTTCTTTTTTTTCCCCTTTTTTAAACTTTTATTTTATTTTACAATACTATTCCGTTCTACATAACAGCCACAGATTCCCTTGTTCTCTCCCTTCCTGCCCCCCTCCTCTTCCCCCCAGCTCACCCCCCCTTGTTTGTTTTTTCAAGACAGGGTTTCTCTGTGTAACAGCCCTGGCTGTCCTGGAACTCACTCTGTAGATCACTCGAACTCATAGAGATCTCCGTGCCTCTGCCTCCTGAGTGTTGGGATTAAAGGTGTTCACCACCACTGCCTGGCTTTATTTTGTCTTTTTTTTTTTTTTTTTTGAGATAGGGTCTCACTATGTAGCTCTGATTGTCCTGGAACTTACTTATGTAGACCAGGCTGGCCTCAAACTCACAGAGATCCTCCTGCCTCTGCCTCCTGTACTGCTATGCCCCCCGCTCAACATGCTACGTCGAACACACTACAAAGAAAATGATTCAGCTCAACGTTTGCCCGTAAAGCTCTCAGCGTGGGACTGGACTAGGCCCTCTGCATGGCGAGACAATTGTGCAGTCTGATCTGCTTGGGCGGCTGGGGGGCTGGCTGGCAGTAGAATCAGAATCCATCCCTGGTGCACGAGGGGGCTTTTTGGAGCCCACTCCCTATGATGGGACACCCCATGCAGCCTTGAGACAGGGGGAAGAGCTTGGACTTGCCTCTACTAGATGGGCTTCCCCATGGGAGGCCTTGCCTTCTTGTGGGGAGGAATGGGGGATGGGTTGGGGGGGAGGCTGGGAGGTGGGAGGAGGGAAGAGGGGGATCTTTGATTGGTGTGTGAAATGAATGAAAAAATTTTCTTAATAATAACAATAAATAAATAAATAAATAAATAAATAAAGCTCTTGCCGGGCGGTGGTGGTACACACCTTTAATGCCAGCACTCGGGAGGCAGAGGTGGCGGATCTATGTGAGTTTGAGGCCAGCCTGGTCTACAGAGCTAGTCCAGGACAGGCACCAAAACTACAGAGAAACCTTGTCTCAGGGGGAAAAAAAAAATCTCAGCAAATGCCCCACACTTAGTGAGGCATGGTGGTGGCTCAGACCTGTAATCCCAGCACTCTGGAGATGGAGGGAAGAGAATCAGTAAGGGGTTGACACCAGCCTGGCCTCCATAGTGAGAACAAGGCCAGCCTCAACAAAACAGAAGAGCTACACTGATGTTATGACGTTTTCTTTGCCCCTAAATTCTAAGTATGGTGACCCGCTTCAGGGTGTGTGGTATTGACTGCACCTGACTCCACGAAGTAGGCTCAACATGACTGACTACACAGGTGCTGAGTGCTTACTCTGCACCAGCTGGGTCTGGATAGCTTCAGCTGCCTCTTCTGTGACTACATAACCTGTGAGGTGACCTGCTGTTCTCTGCTAGTTTAGAGGAAACAGGTTGGTAAGTCCCCAAGATAACACTGTGCCTACCCTTGTTTTTTTTTTTTTTTTTTTTTTTTTTTCAGACAGGGTTTCTCTGTGTAGCCCTGGCTGTCTTGGAACTCACTCTATAGACCAGGCTGGCCTCGAACTCATAGAGCCCTGCCTGCTGCTGCCTCCCAAATGCTGGAACTAAAGGCATGCACCACCAGTGCCCAGCCCTATATATTCTTTTATTTTTGTGTGCTTGCCTGCGTGTATGTCTGTGTACCACGTGCATGCTTGGTGCCCAAGAAGGTGTTACAAATGGTTGTGAGCTGCCACGTGGGTGCAGGAACTCTAAACAGAGTCCTCTGGAAGAACAGCCAGTGCTCTTCCCTGCTGAGCCATCTCTCCAGCCCAGGTCTCTATACTCTTAGGTAGTGGAAGTGTATAGATTCTTCCCAGGCATGGTGGTGCACACCTTTAATTCTAGCATTTGGAAGGCAAAGACAGGCAGATCTCTGCAAAGCCAGCCTGGTCTGCATAGATATCCTGCTTCAAAAGGTATGGGGCAGGGTTGGGGATTTAGCTCAGTGGTAGAGCGTTTGCTTAGCAAGTGCAAGGCCCTGGGTTCCGTTCTCAGCTCCAGAAAAAAGGCATGGGGATTGAGGATACATTTGTTTATAAAAAGCAATAAACTGGCAACAATAGTCACTTCTGGAGACAACTGGGGACTTGGAACAGGAGTGGAGAACCTTTTTTTTTTTTTTTGAGACAGGGTTTCTCTGTGTATCCTTGGCTGTCCTGGAACTTGCTTTGCAGACCAGGCTGGCCTTGAACTCACAGAGATCTGCCTACCTCTGCCTCCCAAGTGCTGGGATTAAAAGCCTACGCCACCACTGCCTGGTTTAAGAACAACTTTTTACCGTTGAATTTGGAAGCAAGTGAATAATCTACTGTATCCAAAATAAAAATAAAGCCAAAGCAGAGAGACTGTGTTTTTATTTCATCATCTACTTTGGTGCTGGGATGGAGCACAAAGCCTGGTGTAGGCCAAGCAAATGCTCCTACCACTGAGCTACAACCTCAGCTCTGAGCCTAGGCTCTTAAGGAGTATTTACTCAAGATGCCCGGGTACTTGTTAGAGAGATATTCCAGAGGCATACCCAGACCAACCTGCCAACCTGCATCAGCTCATGGTAGATGGTGATGTTTGGGGATCTACATTCTACAAGCCAGCCTGGTGATTCTTGATCCAGACACATTCAGGAAACAAAACATTAGACTCCAGAGTCATGGCCAGGAGTAATTCCAGCAGGGTTATTTAATATGGGAGTGATATCCAGGCATCTCTGGGGAGCTGAGGTAGCACTTGGGATCCTTCCCAGTTGTACCTAGCATCTCTCAAGAGAATGGTCCTGGTGCATAAGATGCAGAGTGGATGAGAAGTGATGGGAGCAGGACAAATATTAGGCGCCTAAGTTACTTTATAGGGTCTAGGGATACAGCATCGGTAGGATGCTTATTATACACAATGCCCTAAGTTTGATTGTCAGCACAATTAGAAAGAAAACAAACCAAACCACTTTATATACTGGAGTTCCAGGACAGACATATCTCAAACTCAGGGCCTGTGAGAATCGGGTAAGCAATGTCTTTAAAATCACATTTGCTGTGTGTGACCCTGGGTGCGCAAGTTCCACGCTGCAGGCGTGGAGGTCGGGACAACCAGTGAGAATTGATTCTCTCCTCCTACCAGGCAGGTTCTGGGAAATGAACTCAGGTGGTCAGACTCTGGGGCAGCTCCTCTGCTGAGCCATCCTGATAGCCCAAGGGAAGTAATTAATATTAAGCAGCCCAGTGTGAGACAAGAAGGAGCATGGGGTCTGTGGCTAAGATAGGCCCTGGGTAACTGTGGCTAAAACTCAGTTCCAGCTCATTGTAGCTCTGCAGGGTAGGCCCCGGGGCCGCTGGACCTTCCCATTCTCCAAGCAATGCCAGAACCTGCCTAGGTAAGATTCTTTAGAGGCTCTGAGCTCTGAGGCACCTTCCGGTTTGAGCCCGGACAAGTTACTTGTGATAGATAGTTAATCTTGACTGTCAACTTGACTGGATTTGGAAAAGCCCGGGGGATTAGTAAAGCACCTGGGGTACTGTGCGAGCATTTCCAAAGACGATTTAGCTCACAAGGTCTCGGACCTAGTCAATGGCAGGGAGTTATTCCTCCGTGGCTCCCACAACAGCATTATTGGGAGGTGGTGAAACATGGGAAGTGGGCTTGACAGGAAGGTCACCGGACGCGGATGCGTGTCCTCAGGGACTGGATCTTGCTGCGGTCACTTCCTAGGTCCCCTTTTTAGACTCTCGGCTGCCACGACACAAACTGATGTCTCTGGCACACCCTCTCCATCAGGATGGACTGACATCTCTGAGGCCATTAGCTGAGATAATACTCCAAGGTCATCTCCCAACCCCCCCCATCACGTGACACAAAGGCCTGCTACATTAATTTTTTTTGTTTTGTTTTGTTTTTTGTTTTTTTGAGACAGGGTTTCTCTGTGTAGTTTTGGTGCCTGTCCTGGATTTCACGCTGTAGACCAGGCTGGCCTCAACTCACAGAGATCTGCCTGGCTCTGCCTCCTGAGTGCTGAGATTAAAGCCAGCACTGCCCGGCTACATTAACTCTCTTGAGCATCAACTCTGTTTCCTGTACGGCGAAGAAGATTAACATGCTGAGAAGGCCGAGGACCCAATGAGCAGCGCTCGGTACTTAGAACATCCCACACACCTAATGGCTAACAAGTCTTATTTTCATTGTTTCAGACGGGTCGACACAGTCTTAGGCTATTCCTACCCAAAACGCATGATCTGATTATAACCATAAAAAATTATCAAGAGAAACTAACAAGGCATTCTTTAAAAACCACAGGTCTGGGCACTTCAAAAACAAACAAAAGTTACTATCTGGGCTGAACAGATAGATGGCTTAGAGATAAAACCACCGGCTGCTCTCACAGACGACCCAAGTTTTGTTCCCAGCACCTACGTGGTGGTTCAGTTCTCAGGTGGTGTGATGCCCTCTTCCAGCCACCAAAGGCACCAGGCATGCACTCACACATGCACATTACACATAAAAAATTCCAGTACACACTGTTATAAAGGGTGTCCCTACAAGTAGGAAACTGAGCTTGAGTATCCGGTAGTGTCCCCAAATCCAATCTCCTGTATTTGGACTGAGGATTTAGACAAAGCAGGACACTTGCCAAGCATAGAAGCAGCCCTGGATTTGACCCCTAGCATCCCATAAAGTGGATGTGTGGCACACACTGTTAATTCTAGCACTTGGATGGTGAATGTTCCTGAAAGGCCGGAAGTTCAAGGCCAGCCTTGGCTACTTAAAATCTGTTCAAGTTTTTGTGCTCTCTTTCTGAATTTGATCAATGAGCTGTGGCTATGTAAGGGAATACTGTTGTTTTTAGGTCATAACAACAAGCTAACAAGGAGAGCTGTGTTTCTATGTGAACATATGTTTTATCTGTGCGGGTACCCAGTGATGCCAGAAGAGGGGGTCAAGTCCCCTGACGCTGAAATTACAGTCTTTTGTTTATTGTTTGTCTTTTAAGACAGAGTTCCTTTTTATTTTTTTTGGGCGGTGGTGGTGCATGCCTTTAATCCCAGCACTCGGGAGGCAGAGCCAGGTGGATCTCTGTGAGTTCGAGGCCAGCCTGGTCTCCAAAGCGAGTTCCAGGAAAGGTGCAAAGCTACACAGAGAAACCCTGTCTTGAAAAAACCAAAAAAAGAAAAAAAAAAAAAAAAAAAAAAAAAAAAGACAGAGGAACTCTGTGTGGCCTGGCTGTCCTTGTTCTCGCTCTATAGACCAGGCTGGCCTCAAATTCAGAGATCTGCCTGCCTCTGCCTCCAGAGTGCTGGGACTAAAGGCATGCGCCACCTCCCAGGTCTCTCTTAAAAATTTTTAATGTATATGTATGTTTTGCCTTGCCTGTATGTCTGTGAACCACATGTGTGACAAGTCCCCATAAAGGCCGGAAGAGGCTGTTGAATCTCCTTGAACTGAAATCACAGACGGTTGTGAGCTGCAACATGGATACTAGGCATCCAGGATACTGGGTCCTCTGGAAGAGCAGCCAAGTGCTCTTAACCACTGAGCCATCTCTCCAGCCCTGCAACCCACATATTCTTTAAATTCAATTACACCCAATACAATGTAACATCTTGCCGGGCAGTGGTGGCGCACGCCTTTAATCCCAGCACTCGGGAGGCAGAGCCAGGCGAATCTCTGTGAGTTCGAGGCCAGCCTGGACTACCAAGTGAGTTCCAGCAAAGGAGCAAAGCTACACAGAGAAACCCTGTCTCGAAAAAAAACAAAACAAAAACAATGTAACATCTTAATCACGTAACACAAATATTGTGACCAGAGGCTAGCAGGGGCCTAACTTTGAATTTCCCCTAGAAACAGTGACTCAGTTTGTGCACACAGGTTTCTGGGGACTTTATGGTGTATAACTACCTCCAAAAGAAACAACTGGGTACACATTTGAACTACTGTCTGTGAAGGTTTCTTTTGAGAGAAAAATTTCCAAACAAAGTTGCATATCTTAGAGTATAGCTCAGCAGGAGAGTACCTGGTCAAGTTCCTGCATCTGTGCCCAAGTTTTGTAGAGTTGGTAGTCTGAGCCCAAGGCTTTGGCCATTTCAGGCCTGTGTTCTGTCTCTGAGGCCTTTTCTCTCAATTTTTTGTTTTGTTTTGTTTTTGTTATTTTCGAGACAGGGTTTCTCCGTGTAGTTTTGTAGCCTGTCCTGGATCTCGCACTGTAGACCAGGCTGGCCTCGAACTCACAGAGATCCACCTGGCTCTGCTTCCTGAGTGCTGGGATTAAAGGTGTGGGCCACCACCGCCCGGCTCCTTTTTCTCGATTTTTAAGAAGATTGTTTAGTGGCTCACCTGACTGGGACATCCTCTCAGGGAGCCCAGGCCCAACAAACATAGACATGAGAAAGAGGTTTCCCTTGTGAGTATATTTTATGCAACACACACACACACTACACACTCACCCTCACACACATACACACACCAGGAAGGAGGCTGAGGATGACAGGACAGGAAACACGGGGGGGGGGGGGGGGGGGGGGACTGATGCGGAGGAGGAGAGCGGACAAAGAGAGCATCTGTCCCCCCTGCCCCCCACATCCCACCAGGAGGGGGGCCCAGAGCTGGACAGAACAGAGAGTGCTTATTCCCACAGAAGAAAGTCTCAAAGTGCAGTGATTTTTTTTTCCTTTCTTTTTTTTTTAAAGCCTCTTCCCTGCACACCGAACCCTGGTGAAGCCCAGCTGCCGTCCTCTAGACCGGGCCAGGACAAGGTCACGGGTGGGGAAGGGCGCGAGGCGAGAGCTCCTCCCGCAGGGCAGGGCCAAGTGGGGAAGGTGAGGACTCAGGCGTAATGCGTGCCGGGTGTTAGGGAATGGTCCCCTCTGTGGTCCAGCTGGTCCTGCAAGCGGGCGAACTCGGCCAGCTCGTTGAGCTCCTGGAACTGCCGGTCCGTCTTATGGCTGACCAGGGAGCGTAGAAGTGAACAGCGAAGACGATAAAGACCAGGCCGCAGGGGACCATGATGGCCGTGGAGGCGATGGCCGCCGCCTCCCCCGGGGTGATGCCGCCGCCGCTGCTGCTGCTGCTGTTGGCCAGGGCGGCGGCGGCTTCCGCAGGGGGCTTGGTGGGGCTTGGCTGCCCCGATTGTTTCTTAAGGGGTAAGAACTTGACCCAGCACAGGAGCACGACCTCCGCCAGGAAGAGCAACGTCCCGATGACGGTGGAGAAGGCCCAGGCCAGCTCGATGTGCCGGTGCATGCGCTCGTGGGGAGACTCTTTGACCGAGTTGAGGTTGTGGACGTTGCTCACGGCCTCGATGTTGGGGAGGATGCAGGTGCTGATCATGAGCGCAAACAGGTGGACGGCCACCAGCACGGTGGTGCAGGCGCTGAAGACAATGAGCAGCCCTGGTGGGTAGTCATGGTCTGTGTCCAGCTGGACTTCCACCATCGCCACCTGGGAGAGGGGAACAGGGAAGTGAGTGGCGTGCCAAATCCTGTTGCTCTTCCCACCAGACCTGTCCCTCCACCTCCCCCGAGTCTCTGTTTCTGGGAATGATGAAGCCTACCCACTCTGGGTAGAGAGCAGGAATCCTTTAGCTGTGTGTCCTTAGGAAGCCAGCGTCTCCGAGCCTTACCGTATATAGAAAACAGGTGTGACCTATTAATTCACAGAATTGTTTTAACAAGAGTTCCCGGGGTACAGTAAGCATCTTCCAAATGGGAACGCTGCCACTGTCCGTGTGGGTCATAAATAGTGAAGATGTTACAGTAATAATGTATCATGCATACTGTATTTTGTGTGTGTATGTTTTCTTTTTTAACCCTCAGTCTCTCTGTGTAGCCCTGGTTGTCCCGGAACTAACTCTGTAGACCAGGCTAGCCTGGAACTCAGAGATCCACCTGCCTCTGTCTTGGTGGGCAGTTCTTTCCTTCTATCATGTGGGTCCTGGGGATCAAACTCAGGTTGTCAATCTTGACACCAGGCACCTTTACCTGCTTAAGTACCTCTACAGACCAAGAAAATCTTTAAAAATACATTTTAAAAAAATGGGGCTGGAGAGATGGCTCAGTAGTTCAGAGCACTGGACCTGGGTTCAATTCCCAGCACCCACCTGGCAGCTCACAACTGTCTGTAGCTTTAGTTCCAGGGGATCTGACACCTTCACACCAACGCACATAAAATAAATTTAATTATTTATTAACCACTGAGCATCATGATGGCACATGCCTTTAATCTCAGCACTCAGGAGGCAGAGGCAGGTGGATCTCTAGGAGTTTGAGGCCAGCCTGGGCTACAGAGTGAGTTCCAGGACAGCCAAAGCTACCTAGAGAAACTTTGTCTTGAAGTCAATCAATCAACCAACCAATCAACCATCAACCAACTACCATCCACTATTCCTTTTTGCCCCACACTGTCATTTCAAAACAGGACTCTATTTCATGTCCTGCTCTGGGGACAAGGAACAGGCTGGATGCTGGAGAAGTGGAGGCCTTCTCACGTCACATCTAGGTTCATTCTGAGAACAGAGTGCACAGGCCAACAAGGAACTGACAGAGGCTTCTCAGAACAGACATGCTCAAGCCAGTGCCCGTACTTCGTCCAGCCTGATAGCCAGCAAGGCCCAAGGCCATCTCCTCTAGCCCCAGGGCTCACACACCAGCTGCTCCTAAGTTCCTGGAGACTTGAGGATTCGGGGTTACCAGGGGCATACTCTGGAACTGCCACCTGCTCTTTACACCTGGGCCTTGCAAATCACCCTCATGCAAAGAAGCCAGCTCATCAGATCTGGGCAATTGGGTACCTTGCCAGGGTCGGCCCATGTGGGCAGGAGGGTCAATGACACCATCACCGAGGGAGGCGGGGAATGTAACTCGGTAGAATACTTGCTTCCCATGCATGAAGCCCTCTGTTCAATCCCCAACACGGCTACACTGTGTGCTGGTTCATTCATGCCCGTAATCTCAGCACTGGGAAAATAGAGGCAAGGGGTGGGGGATGAGAAGTTCAAGGTCATCCTTGGCTCCACAGCAAGTTCAAGGACAGCTTGAGCTACCTGAGACCCTGTCTTTAATGAAAAAAAAAAAAACCAAAACAAAATGATGGTAAATGTAGGGGGTGGTGTGATGACGAGTTCATCCATACTAAATACTTGCTTCGTGGGGGCACAGGAAAACCAGTAAAAACGGGTCTTATTAGTATCAGTTTAAAAACCTTCATTCATTCCTACCCCAGTCTGCCTGCAGTTCTCCCCCTCCTGCTGGAGAGGTAGGCTCAGCTCCAGGGAAGCAGGTCAGAGCAAAGAGATAGCCCAAGAATCTGGGGACAGGAGTCCAACAGGCCGGTTTATATATTCCTAAGCCTTTTCCGAACATGTCAACAGGATCGAAAGGCTTTTGCCTAAGAAATTGCCACAACTAGCAAGGATAAGGATGCTCCAGCCCGAGAATTTACAGAACGGCTCAAGTTCACGTAAATTTGGGGCACTGCCGTGAGGATTTTGACGGTTGTTTAAGATTTCCCGCTGGCCGAATGCCAACCCTTGAGAATTATTCTGAGCTCATGCGGGCAAGGGAGCTGGGCACTCAGTACATGCGGGCGGGCCAGGGACATGGAACACCCACAGCACGGCAAGGTACATCCTGAGGCTCTGATCTGAGAAGCGGGGTACCCTCAGCAGCACCTCCTGACGCCGCCCCACCCCCATACTTCCTCTTCCTGTTTTGGTCTGCTGCTCCGGAACCTGAGAAAGGACAGGCAGGAGAGGCTGGTGGAGGGACCTCAGATTGCTACTTGTCAGCTGGGGTGGAGGGCAATGTGCAGAGCTGATCTGTGGGTCTGGTGTTGGGGGGGTGGTTGTGTCCTTTCCTGCACCCCAGCAACCTCCACGTGGCACACTGCCCCCTCCCTATGTAGAGCATTAAGCACACAGACCCATAACAGAAAGCCAAATGTGAAACCTGGGCCTCAGCTTACGCAGCTGGTGACCCTGGACAAGCATTTAAACTCTTCGGTATTCCAGGTTTTGCATCCATAAAATGGAGGCCTGGTTATGATAGGTATGAAGTTCCAGCGTTAGTGAACAAAAAAGACCCTTTAACATGACCCGACTTAGGATAAACATATAGAGTATCAATGATTATTAGTTAGCATTATTGGGCTATTCCTCAGCAGGAGCATGCTAGCCAGGTGTGGTGAGGCCTTGGGGTCCATGCACATACAGACAGACACACATATGCTCATCACTCTTTAGAATAGGAAACTGAGGCTCAGAGAAATGAGCTCCATCGCAGGAAGGTAGCTATCCTGCTCTAGGGTAGGGGAGGGGAGGTCAGCCAACTCTAAAGCCTGTGTGATGAGGGCGAGCTTCCTTCACACTGGTCACTGAGGTTAAATGAGGTTTTGATGTGTAAATGTTTAGCACCAGACTCAGCCACAGGAGCAGCTCAATAAATCTTAGTTAAAAAGAAAAAAAAAAACACAAAGAGCCAGAAGTGGAAGGGAAAAGGATGAACTCCCCAGGCCCGCACACTAGGGGCCTCTTTCTGAGACAGCACCAGTACCCAATGCGGGCATCAGGGGAAAGTGTACTCCACCCAAGACCTGGCCAAGTGACTGTGTCTGCAGGACAGCATTACCGGGGCCATAAAACCTGGCTGAGGCACACGTGGTCTAGGGGCACCAAGAGTAGGTATCCTGACAGCCTTGGGCTGAGGGAAGGCTGAAGTCCCCAAGGAAGAGGAAGGGCGGGCTGCCGTGCTCGGGAAGGAACCCCAATGCCCTCATCTACCCATTCCTGGAAGTCCACACACAGGCTGGCAGGATGCACCATGGCCACATGTAGGACCAAGTTCCATGCCACGGGGCTACTACATACAAGAAACACTTCTGAATGAGAAGTGAGGGGTGGCGGGCATAAATCATGAACTCGGATGAAAACTATTCACTCACGGCAGAAGGGTCATCTTCCAGAATGAGCCCCGCTAGGGATATGTCCCTCAGGATCAGGAGAGTAAGACAGGGGAGGCCTGGCAGGATCTGGCAGCTGACATCCGGGGGGGCCCCAGCACTGTCCCAGGGAGATCACATCGGATCAGATTGCATGCAGCTTCACAAGGTAAATATAGCAGGGAGCAGGGCTGTTAACCCAAAATAAACAGCTCCTGGCCAGGCAGCAGGCCTCCACAAACCCCCGCTGTACAGGGCCTAACGGGACAGAAGGGCGAGACTACAGGCCCCGACTCACACTAGTCTACAGATCCTCACAGGAGATATTGGGGATCCTAGATCTGAAGCAAGGGCTAAAGATTATTGATCATGTGGATGGCAAGGCCCAGGCAGGCCTGTGCCCATCTCACTTGAATACCAACCACCTTTCTACCTTCCTGTTGTGCTCCACGGAGACCCTGAGAACCTGGCACTCCCGAGACTCTTGAGAGCGCCTCCCCCCTCGCCATGCCCAACCCCTCTACCCAGGGTGGGAAACCCGGCTTTCTTCTCCCAAGCCCCTCTGGTCCATCCGACAGTTATCCTATAGATTGCCGTAGCCCTGGGGAGACCCCCCCAGCCCCAGTCACGTGGGTTTCACCCAGTGGTCTGCACTCGCTAACTTCGTTCCAAATGCCGACCATCTATTGAGAGAGATCTGCATCCAGCACGGTGGTTTATAAACTCTCTTGACCACGGCAGTCCAGTATTCCAAATGTCTCTAAAAATAGACTCGCACGCTTTTATGAAGCGGAAACCAAAGTTCCACTAAACACCATTTACTCTTGAAGCCTGCCGATGCAGTCCATTTTAACAAGCTTGCGCTCACTGCTTCCCCCTCCCCTTTCACTTCATATTAAACATTTTATTGTGAATTCCTGAGATGGCGGTTATCTCCTCCCATTCTGAGGGAGAGACAATACTGTAGAAAATCACTGGGATCTCAAACGCTGTCCCAACCCCCCCAGCCCACCCCAGGGCAAGCCCTCCTGACGGGCTGGTCTTCAGTCTTCCTTAATCCAAGAGGGCAGGTACAGAAGGACCATCACAGGACACTTGGGTCAGGGTGGTATGTGCTGGACCCCCTGGCTGGCTCCTTAAAAAATTGGAGGAGAAACACATCCATTTTTCTGGGAGTGGAGATCTTGGTGCCCACACTCATTTTTTGGTTTGGTTTTGGTTTAGTTTTTTGAGACAGGGTTTCTCTGTGTAGCTCTGGCTGTTCTGGGATTTGCTTTGTAGACCAGGCTGGCCTCGAACTCGCAGAGATCCGCCTGGCTCTGCCTCCTGAGTGCTGGGATTAAAGGTGTGCGCCACCATGCCTGGCCTCACACTTATTTCTGATCCTTGATGAGGCTGTCACTTCTCTGAGTAAAGGTTTCACCCTGCAGATCCAGCACAATGGGGTCCCCCCACTTTTTTTTGGGGGGGGGAGACAGGGCCTCACTTGGTAATTCAGACTGGCTATCTTCCTGTCTCATCTTGTCTCTCTTCACATCTGTTCTTTGATTGGTTTTTTAGTTTTAGATTCATTATTTTATGCATATTTTGAACTTATGTTAGGTGTATGACCTCAGAGGTCAAAAGAGGGTGTTGGACCCCCAAAACTGGAGATAAGGATGGTTGTGATCAGCCAAGTGAGTGCTGGGAATCAAAGCCAGGTCCTCTGTAAGAGCAACAAATGTTTTGTTTTACTTTTTTTTTTTTTTTTTCCTGAGACAGGGTTTCTCTGTGTTGCCCTGGCTGTCCTATAACTCACTCTGCAGACCAGGTTGGCCTCGAACTCAGAGATCCACCTGCCTTTGTCTCCTCAGTGCTTGGATTAAAGGTGTGTGCCACCACTGCCCAGCCATGTGTTTTTTAATCACTGAGCCAACTCTCCAGCATCCACACTTAGGTGTTTTTGAGACAAGGTCTTGATATGTAGCTCAGGCTGGTTTCAAACTCACAGTTCTCTTGTCTTGGTTTCCTGGGTGCATGCTGAGCACTTTTTCTTTGTGGTGTTGTTATTCAAGCACAGGGCACTGTGCATGCTAGGCAAGCATTCTGTAACTGAGCTACATCCCCAAGCATCCCTTTAACTTTTTGGTGTCAATCAAGTACATTCAGAAAAACAAGAACTGTTTTTTTCCTTTTTTAAGACAAGGTCTTAGGTATGGCAGATTGGCCTCACATTCACTATATAGCTAAGGATGACCTTGAACTTCTTATCTTCCTGCCTCTAGTGCTCAAGTGCTAGAATGACAGGCATGAGCCCCAATGTCCATCTTTCTTTTTTTTCACTTTTTCAAGACAAGGTTTCTTCTCTGTGTAGACCAGGCTGGCCTCGAACTTGGAGATCTGCCTGCCTCTGCCTCCCGAGTGCTGGGATTAAAGGCGTGAGTTACCATGGCTCAGCCTCACCTTTTAACTTCTCTATTTTTTATTTTTAGGTATGCTTCTAAGGACACCATATCTTTCCTTGTTTTTTTTTTTTTTTTTTTTTTTTTTTTGTTGTTGTTGTTGTTTGTTTGTTTTTTTAAATAGAGTTTTTCTGTGTAACAGTCCTGGCTGTTCTGGAACTGGATTTGTAGACCAGGCTGGCCTGCCTCAAACTCAGAGATCCTCTTGCCTTTACCTCCTGAGTGCTGGGATTAAAGGTGTGTGTCACTACCACCGGTTGACATGTTATTTTATTGGAATGTATAAATTATTTATAAAAATTCAAACGAGGCTGGAGGTAGTGGTGCATGATTTTAATCCCAGCACTCTGAGGCAGAGGCAGATAATCTCTATGAGTTAAAGGCCAGCCTGATCTACATAGTTAGTTCCAGGCTAGCCAGGGATACATAGTGAGATCCTGTCTCAAAACTGAACAAATAAAAATTAGTAAGGCTGGCACTAACAAGTTTTAGTAGAGTTTGGAGACCAAAGTTCAGGCCAGAGGCTGATCAGCTAGGGCCCTCACCGCTGCTTTATATAATGTTTTATAGGCCTACACCCCTCTATTGACCATACCCATTCATTTACATATCATTTAAGGCCAATGACAGAGTGCAACAGTTAGCTGGAAAACCACACCACCCCGAGAGAAAAAGCTGGCTGACCCTGGGGTTAGACCAATACTCCCTAAAGAAGATTATCAAATAACAGCCTCACACAAGAATCCTAAGGGGGAGGGAGACTGTTCCAAGTCTAATGACACGTGAATGAAAATGCCATAGTGGGGGCTGGAGAGATGGTTCAGTGGTTAAGAGCACAGACTGCTCTTCCAGAGGCCCTGGGTTCAAGTCCCACCAACCACATGGTAGCTCACAACTGTCTGTAACTCCAGTTCCAGGGGACCCAACACCCGTGGCAATGTACATAAAGAACAAATACATTTTTTTTTTTTTTTTTTTTTTTTTTTTAGGTTTTTCGAGACAGGGTTTCTCTGTGTAGCTTTGCGCCTTTCCTGGAGCTCACTTGGTAGCCCAGGCTGGCCTCGAACTCACAGAGATCCGCCCGGCTCTGCCTCCTGAGTGCTGGGATTAAAGGCGTGCGCCACCACTGCCCGGCTTAAGAACAAATACATTTTTAAGAATGCCATAATGAAATCCATCACTTTGTATAACTTAAAATTAACAACAACAAAAACAAAAAACAAAAAAACAAAAGCAAAACTTTTCTCACCAAGTGTGATGACATATGATTTTAGTCCTAGCACTCAATCCTAGCATTCAAGAGGCAGAGGCAGGAGGATCCCTGAGTCTGAAGCTAGCCTGGTCTACAGGGTGAGTTCCAGGATAGTCAGGGCTACACAGAGAAACCTCCTTTTCTGAACCAGGTATGCCTGTCATCCCAGCACTCAGGACACTGAGGCAGGAGGATTAAGGGTTCCCTGTCAGAATGGACCATAGAGAGACCCAATCTCAAAGAAACAAAAATCCTCTTTAAAAAAAACAAAGATATCAACACTGTCTGGCTGTGGTCCTAGCTGTCTGAAATGTCGCTTTCTAGAAGCACATTAAAAGGTCCTCAGGCCAGGCGGTGGTGGCGCACGCCTTTAATTCCAGCACTCAGGAGGCAGAGCCAGGTGAATCCCTGTGAGTTCGAGGCCGGCCTGGGCTACAGAGTGAGTTCCAGGAAAGGTGCAAAGCTACACAGAGAAACCCTGTCTGGGGGAGTGGGGGTGGGGGAAGGCCCTCAGATGTTTCCTCAGAAAAATCAGCTGATTTACATTTTAACTTCACATTCCGTTTTCTTCTGACTGTTCTCTCTCACTACCCAGTGTACATCAACAGAGCGCTGGCTGCCTTGGGAAGCCTACTTCAGAAGAGTTTTTTTTTTCCTTACCAGTCAGGGACCCATCAAGGGGGGGAGGGCCCCTCACTGTTCCCAGCTGAGAATTCCAGAAACATGCCGCAGGCACTTGCGAAGTTTCACAAAAGGCTTCTCTGCTGGGCGGACGGACATCAACCTCCTCTTGGGACATTCAGCTGAGTTCCATTTATACACAGCCCAGCATACAAATCTTGCATGCTGAATTGGGCATCTGGCCGACTCCAAAGGCCTGGTTATCAACCAGCTAAGCGGGGAGGGTATTGGCAGGAGTGGGGGAGAGGAGAAAAGGCTCCAAATTAGACACACCAGAACTTGAGTCCTACGAGCTGGTGATCTGAGCCGTTAAGAGCCCTCGGGTCCCTGTGTGGATCTCATCCTGGTCTACAGAGCAAGTTCCAGGAAAGGCACAAAAGCTACAAAGAGAAACCCTGTCTCGAAAAACCAAAAAAAGAAAAAGAAAAAGAAAGAAGGGAGTCCAGGTTTGGTCCAGACACAATAGTAAGTTGCACAATAATCACCTTTACCATCATTATCACCACGCCTCTGTCTATAACCTTTGATAGCTCCCTACCATCCACACAAGAGTTCAAACTTCCCAAACAGCCAATCAAGGCTTGTTTAAGACAAGCTTTCACTCTGTACCTGTGGCTAGCCTGGAACTCACTCTGTAGACCAGGCTGGCCTCGAACTCACAGAGATCCGCCTGCCTTTGCCTCCTGAGTGACAGGGCTGAAAGGTGTGCGCCACTCTGCCCGGCTACCACAGGGACCGATGTGTGGCACAATGCCAGTCACACCAGACTCCCTATCTTTCCCTGAAGATCCAGTTCCTCCGGCGAGGCTCTTCTCCAAACCTCTCTCCACCGTCCTCAAGGCTCAGTTGGGATCACATTCTTCCAACTCAGCTAACCGTTCCACAGCAGCCCCCACACCATGGTAACTAGGGTAAACAAGTCTCCTAGAGACCGAAGCAGGTTATTAGAATTTCGCAAATACCAACCGACCAAATCCTCACACCAACGGGGCTGCTGTTATTATTACTTCATTTTGCAGGTGAGATAACTGAGGTCCAAGGAGGCTAAGTGACTTCCCCTCGACTTTACAGTCTGAAGAGGCTTGGCTGAGACTGGTATCGGAGCTGGATAGATGGAATCCCTGTTCCTACTTTTCCTATTCTAGAGCTTCCAGGCTCTCTGCCCTTACCATTCTGTGATGCCTGCTTTTTCTCTGTGCCACTCAGAAGGCTACAGTCGCTTTCCCAACCAGTGACTTCACTGAGGCAGGTCGTTCATCGGGGACGACCATGCTTGTAGGAAGACACGATGACACTTGTGAGCATTTTACACCATGGCGAGCCTAGTTCAAGAGCCTCATCAACTCCGGCATTAATGATCACTTCTGGGGATTAGCACCGAGCGGTAACAGGAGCTTCTTGCTCATCTCCAGGCTCCCTCACCTCCGAGTATGTCATAACCCCCCAATGATGTCTCATGACTTGAGTGCTTCCTTCCAACTCACTTTCCCAGAAATCTCAGCCAACTTCTGAACCTGCTCTGGAACCCGGAACAAAAAGGGGGCTGGCAGGCAGAACTCGAGGAGGAAGATAATCCAAAAATAATTGATCCCAGGTTATGGAAAGCATTTTGTTTATTGCACCAGACTGACCTTCCCAATTATCGTCCGCTTAGGCTAACGTTACAGCCGGCCCTCCTCAGTGGACCGGATTGCCATGCATGATCACCACAGTCCTTATACAGGGACAGGAGCAGGGCCAGGCTGTTGGGTGGTAACCTTAGGTACAGACAGCCTAAAGCTAGGCTCCGAGGAACACTTGGCTCCAGGGACACGGCAAGATGTACATCTACCCTAATGTTCAGGTTGCTTCATTTTGTATCTGCTGTCTCAGTAGCAGACCATAGAAGAACAAGGTATACCATCAGGTCCCAAAATTGCTCAGCTCCCCCATGGGCCCTTGTAATGAAACTTCATTCAAGTCAAGAGAATAGGATCTGCCCACCTCTACACTTGAGAAAACTAACCTCACAGACACTTACCCTCCTCATGTTACAGGTACCTGGCTGCTCTTCCCTGGTGAAGTCAGGATGGGCTCAATCTCCACCAGCTTTTTGGGAGACTGTCCCTCACCCTCACCTTATGGATAAGCAGGTGAATTTGGCATTCCAGGCAACCTGGCTAACCCTAGAGAGCAAAGATCATGTGGGCTCCTCCGCTTTTCCAGGTTTGTAGGAAGGAAGCCCTCTGGGGGCAGGAAGTTAGTTGTGCTGACTCACAGGCCAACGAGAGTAATCCAGGAAACTTGTCACTGTTACCATGGCATCGGGGTGGCCAGGCACCCCTTCCTCTCTTGAGGCTCACTCAAGGGCTGGGTGTCCGCAATGGGGGCAGGGCACAATCAGACCTCAAGACTCTGCATCCCGAGTTCTTAAGAGTCCGGCTTCATCGCAAGTAACTTAGTTACCCTCTCAAAACTGCTGCTCAGCATGGAGGCTGTGCTGGGATTCAACCCTTCCTAGTCTGCAGAGCTCAGGAGATGCCATCCTGGAGCTGAGGAGCCTACTCCACCCAGGCTGAGAAAACAAAATTCCCAGACAGGCAGTGTGGACATGCCCACGCCCACGGAAGGTTATTAGGTACCCCAGCCTTCTAAAATCCTCCACTGTTTTTAGTGGAGGCCTGACCTCTTAGAGAGGAAGAGAATGAGGAGAGAGAGGAGGAAAGTGTCACCCGAAGGAAGAGGCTATAAGGAGTGGTGGCTCCCTTCCACAAAGCGTCAACCTTTCTCTTTAGCTTCCAAAGAAACGTTTTGGTTTTGTTTCTCACTCCCCAGGCCGGGGGCCACCTGTCTTTGGCTGAACACTGATCACAGCACTACGGTGACAAGGAGCAAAAGCACCCAAGCAAGAGCCAGTTGCCAGCTGACCTGGGTTCAAGTCCTGTTTACCAGATTAGCTGTGTGGCCTCCGTAAAGCCCCTTGACAAGAAACAGAGCAGACTGTTGGGGAGTGAGCTAAGTCTGTGTAGTGCTTGGGACAAGGTTTAATACTAAAAAAAACCTTCTAGTTTAGACCAGGCGGTGGTGGCGCATGCCTTTAGTCCCAGCACTCGGGAGGCAGAGGCAGGCGGATCTCTGTGAGTTTGAGGCCAGCCTGGTCTACAGAGCGAGATCCAGGGTCAAGACTACACAGAGAAACTGTCTTGAAAAGAAAAAAAGAATTTTATCATTTTGCCTGAACTACAAACTACACAGCTACCCCTTTCTTTTCCCTAAGACAAGGTCTTCATAAATAGCCCTGGCTGGAACTATGTAGAACAGGCTGGCCTTGAACTCCTGTCAAGGAGGCAATCCTCCTGCCTCAGCCTCCTGAATACTGTAATTATAGGCCTCACCCAACTCTCCCTCTTTCTCCACTAAAGGGCTCCTTCAACTTCATTTTTAAAGTCAGGAAAACTTTTTTTCCCCCACTTCAAAGACAGGGTTTCTCTGTGTAGCCCTGGCTGTCCTGGAACTCACTCTGTGGACCAGGCTGGTTTCAAACTCAGAGATCCACCTGCCTCTGCCTCCCCACTGCCCAGTGGCGTCAGAGGAACCTTTTTTTAAGAACAGTTTTTATTTACCATTTCGGAAATCAAGGTCCAGGGAGAGGAGAGAGACTGATTTGCCTGAGATCGATATGCAAGTGGTAGAGCTGGGAGGGGTACCTTTATATCACCCCCTCTCCTGGCCTTTCCTCTGCGTGGCCGAGGGCACTGCGGGCCTCTGAAGCATTCAGGCTCACTGCTGCACTGACCCACTTGTTTGCAGAAGACAGGGAGAGACCCAGACACACTCCCTTCCCAAGAAAACACCAAGGGTGCCAGCCACTCCCTTCCTCAAGGCCAAGGGTTTAGCTAATTCATGAGGGGGAGGCTGGAGCGCTGGTGGTGAAGGGGAGGGAGGCGGGCTCCATTGATGCAGGTTGATCTCACCAAAAGATAATGATGGAGTTGTTAGGTAGCGCCCTGCTTCAGGCCAACTCGAGATCTCAGGCCTGAAGGTGTCCAGAGTTAACTCCTGGGGCTTAACCTGCAGCCTCCAGGGGCGCCTCTTGCAGAGGCTTCTTGTACCACCTTCTCGGGACTAGGGGGGAGGGGGGATAGGTCTACCTCCTAATCTAGAAAGAGCCCGTTCAAGGGGAACATGTCCCACCCTCCTCCCCCACACCCAGTGACTCAGAGGCAAGTTTCTGGAGAAGAAACTGAGGATGGGGAGTGGCTATCAACCCCTAGGCTGAGGCTCTTGGAAAATGCGGGGGGGCGGGCGGGGGAGGCATGAGAGTGTGTGGAATATGGGGAGGTGGAAAGTATTAAGAAATCCCCTCCAATATTTGATAAAGAAGCCTTGGTAATACTTTCTGGCCTTAAGTGTGTGGGAGGGCGCGGCCCTGGGTAGCTCTCCTCTCCATCCCCTGACACCTGTCCTCAATGGGCCAGACCTTTCGCGTTCTCCCTGCCCCCCTGAACACATCGTGGCAGGGCAGACTTCTTACATTATCAATTCCAGGAAAGCGACTTTCTTTGTGACCCTAACCTCTCAGCAGCAACAAGGTGCCCGTCGGAAAACACCTGCGCCTGGGTACCTCGGGTCGTCCGCCTTCTCTTCCCTCACAGCTCAGTACCTCTGGCTCCCCTCCGGCGCTTACGACGGCTTAGCCCAGCTCTTCCCTTCACCCCAGGCACGCCCAGCCCGCTCCCAACTGTGGGCCCCGTCGGGGCCCCGCGGGCGGGAGCGGCCGAAGCAGGAAGAGGGGAGGGAGGGCAGGGCGGCCCGAGCTCACCATGGCGAAGCCGGAGAGCAGAGCCGAGGTCCGGCTGGAGGCTTTGAGCTTGGCGCGGCTCAAGTAGAGCTTGCGCCAGGACAGCGCCTGCATCGAGTGCTCGTTGAGGCTCATCACCTCGGAGTAACTCTGGCCGATCCAGTCCGGGTAGCTGACGGCGGGTGGTGGCGGCAGCGGTGGGGCCCCCGAGGGCTCCCCGTCCCCGCTGCGGCGGCGGCTCCGGCGGCTGCCGCTGGTGCTGCTGCTGCTGCCGCCGCCGCCGCTCAAGGGGAGCTCGGGATTGCTGCTGCTGCTCGGGGGCGGGGCAGGCTCCGGATGCATGGAGTACGCTGCGAAGGAAGGCGCGGCTGGCGGCGGGCGCCTGCGAGGGCTGCGGCCCCGGGGCCGCGCCGGACCTCCGCCGGATCCCACTCGAGCCTGTCTCCCGCCGCCGGACGCACCCCGATCCCGAGGCCGAGGCCGTGGCTAACAGAACCGCTCGGCAAGTTCCCAGCGGCAGCGACCGGAGCCTGCGCGCCGACGGGCGTCCGGTCCCAGGCCGGCACCTCGGCGCGCGCCGCGATTGGCCGGCGCCCCCGCGGTCATTTGCATACGCCCCACCCACTCCGATACCCCCCGCCCACAAGGAGGTGGGCGGCGCCCGCGCGGGTTACGTGCCCCCCGCGCCGCCTCCGACGGCTCCGCCCACCGCCCCGGGCGCGCCTTCCTGGAAGCGCCCCACGCTGGCAGGGCTCGCTTCTCGTCTCTGCAGCTGCTCCTGTGGCTTTTGCTCCCGGAGCTCCTCGGTCGGGCCATCCGAGGTCACCTCTGGGCGCCTCCTGAGGCCTGTTTCCTCCTTGGAGCAAGGTGGCAAAAGGTCCGTTGGTAAAAGGCCAAGTGGAGGTCTAGAGTTCCGTCAGCGATGATTGTGTGCCCACTGGGTGCCAACACTGTTCCACCAGGCGCTCAGGGTAGGCATTAAATTTGTGATCGAGAGGGACCGAGAGTCGATCCCGGAGTGGGCATGTGTACCTGTAATCCCAGCCCAGGGGAGGCTGAGGCAGGAGGATCCCAAGTTTGAGAGAGAGTGGTGAGTGCCTGTCTCAGAAGAGGGACAAAATTCCCTGCTCCCTTGCAGCCAGCGTTCCAGTAGAAGAGACACACAAACACCAATGTGCAAATTATAGTTCAGAAGGCTGTAAATGTGTAGAGAAAAATAATAAAAACGGTTTTTTAAAAAAGTGGATAATGAGCCGGTCGGTGGTGGCGCACACCTTTAATCCCAGCACTCGGGAGGCAGAGGCAGGAGAATCTCTGTGAGTTCGAGGCCAGCCTGATCTACAAGTGAGAGCCAGGAAAGGCACCAAAACTACATAGAGAAACCCTGTCTCGAAAAACCAAAAAAAAAAAAAAAAAAGTGGAGTAACAGGGTTTTCATTTTGATTTTAGAATGCTAGCCCCCGTTTGTATTTATTTTTGAGACTACCTAGCCCTGCCTGGCTTGGGACATGTCATCTAGATGGATTCGAACTTACATAGATCCATGCCTCCAGAGTGCAATTTGTTTACTACCACTGGGGGGGCGGGGGCTACGTGGTATTTTCTACTACTTTATAGAGGTAGAGTGTAAACGCGTTCACACCTTTGGGTCTTCACGCAACTGAGATTTGGGCCAGCAATGTGAAAAGTCAGGACCTAAATGGGAAAAAAAAAACTACCAGTGCAGAGACCACGAGGCAGGGGGTTGAGTGTGGAGCTCAGGTGAGGTAAGGACTAAGGAACTCCAAGGATGGTAAATCCAACGCAGCTGGTGAACAGTGGTTTCTCTGTCTAACTCCCCGCGGTCAGGATGTTTTCTGGCACCTGCTCCCCACTGAAGAAATATTTGTTGACTGAAGACATGTGAGGAAAAAAAAACAAGGGACAAATTTAGACCCGAGTTAAATCCTAAGCATGTGGCGCTCCCGGGTCTATGGTGTGATAGTTCACTCTCGAAAAACCACTAGAGGGCAGCCCTCCACCCAACCACATGGTACGAAGAAGGCTTTCCAAGTTTCTGAGACATCCCTGGAGGCCTTCCTCCTTGGTCTATAAAGGTTGAGAACTTGGAGCCGGCAGGGTGGCACATGCCTTTAATCTTAGCGAGGCAGAGGCAGGGCAAGTGGAACTCTATGAGTTCTAGGCCAGCCACTGCTACATAAAAAGACCCCCGTCTCAATAGCAAAATCAAAACAACCCAAAGATTGAGGACTTGGAATTTGAAATCTCACCCCACTGGGTTTGTTTTGCAGGTGGGCAATTTTTTGAGACAGAGTCTCACTATGTAGTTTTGGCTGTCCTGGAACTCACCATGTAGACCAGGCTGAGCTCGAACTCACAGATCCACCAGCTTCTGCCTCCCGGGTGCTGGGATTAAAGGCGTGTGCCACTACACCCGGCTTGTACTTATTACTCTTGATTACCATCTGCATCCGGGCTCAAATATCACTTCCAAAAAAGACCTTCCCTTTCTGCCTACATAGCCTCATGCCAGGACGTGTCTGGTCACCCTGATATCTCTCCTCGCAAAGCTCTGATCACGATAGCATCTGTGCTGGGTTGTTTTGGTTTTGGTCAGCTTGACACAGGCTAGAGTCATCTGAGAAGAGGGACTCTCAATTGAGAAGATGCACCCTTCAGATCGACCTCTAGGCAAGTCTGCAGGACGTTTTCTTGATTGATGATTGATGTGGGATGGCCCAACCCACTCTGAGTACATCTCTGGACAGGTGGGTGGGTAATCCTGGGCTCTAGAAGAAGGCATGCCAGGAAGCAGTGTTTCTATCAGATCTCTGTTTCCGTTCCTGTCCTGGTATAGAGTAACTTAAGAAGCCAAAGAAGTAAGCCATATAAACCATTTCCTCCCCGAGCTGCTTTTGGTCTTGGCCTTTATCCCAGCAACGCTAGGACAGCCTCTGAAATTGTCCAACCGATCTGTGTATTGATTTGACCACCGCTAAAGCATGAGCAACCCGTAGAGTGTGTTTATATGGAAACAGGTTCATGACTAAGGTAACCAGTGCCCTTGGGGCCGGAGAAACCGCTTGCTCGAGAGAGGGCCTGAGGTCTAGAGCGGAAAGTCTGGAAACCGGAATGACCTACTGATTTAGAGCAGCGTCGAGACCTGGCAGTGGTGGGTAGAGGGGCCTTTACAGTGGAGGGTTTCCTCATTGCCACCTCATACCCACCCCTCTCCTTATCACGCTGATTTTGAATTTGATTTGGAGTCAGCCCATCTGATGAGAAAACAGCTCCGCCTGCAGGTCCGGGGTTCGATCCTAGCACCAAAAAAGGAAAGCAAAGCAAGAATGAAAATTATCTAGACCTAGGGTGGAGGGAAGGCTCCCAATCACAGCTGCTGCGGACCCCAGAGTATAGAAGGGCCCAGAGTGACCTCTGCCTCCCTTCCTAGGTCCAGCGAGGACCATGAGTGGCCCCAAAGCCGTCCGTACCTCTGCTTCAACGCGTCGGAAACTTCGGGCTCTAGTGAGAAAGCACCGTGTTAAGCAATGTGCAGCCTGCTGCAGGGGGACAGGGAGGGTGGAACCCCAGGATCCTGATTCATCAGTGTCCCCGAACAAGCCTGCGGCTCCCTCAGGTCGCCCGAAGGTACGCTTTCAACTGCTGGGGTTGGTATCTGAAAAAAGAAGCTAAATACAACTTTTCTTTTCCAATCAGTTTTGTGCATGAGAGTGTAGAGACCCTCCCGAAAGGAAAAATGGCTAAATCCATTGGGACTACGGGGCATAGCCTGGGGCTGATTAAAGACCGCTGCTGCTGCTGCTGCTGCTGCTGCTGCTGCTGCTGCTGCTGCTGCATGAGTCGCCTAGGAGGTAGCAACATCCTCATCCTGTGGGTAGAAAAAAAGTTAACACCTGCCAGGCGGGAGGGGAGCTCTCCTTTAGTCCCAGCACTCCGGAGGCAGAGGCAGGTGGATCTCTGAGTTCGAGGCCAGCCTGGGCTACACAGCTAGCTCCAGGCCAGCCTGGGCTACACAGAGAAACCCTGCGCTGGCTCACTGGTTAGGAACATTTGCTGCTCTGGTAGAGTAGCAGGGTCTGTTCTCCGGCGCCCACACAGCGGCTCACAGCTGGCTGTCTACTCCAGGAGATCCAACACCCTCTTCCAGCTTCCACAGGCATTTCGTGTACATGGTGCACATACGTGCAGGCAAAACACTCACTACACATTAAAAATATATAAAATCTTTTCAAAGAAGCCATCTATTGCTATTAAGATTTTAGCAAGTTCTCAGGTGCCTTGGGAACCACTCAAAGAGCATCTTTAGCATTTAAGTGTTGTGAGTCTGTTATGTGCTTAAGACGTGGACTTTTTTTTTTTTTTTTTTTGGTTTTTCGAGACAGGGTTTCTCTGTGTAGCTTTGCGCCTTTCCTGGAACTCACTTGGTAGCCCAGGCTGGCCTCCAACTCACAGAGATCCGCCTGGCTCTGCCTCCCGAGTGCTGGGATTAAAGGCGTGTGCCACCACCGCCCGGCAGGACATGGACTTTTGTCTGCTCAGTTGCAATGTGACCTTGGGCAAATGACTCTCAGAACCTTGGTTGTTTAAGGAAACCTGAGAAGACATCGCCCTAGATTGGTGGCTCATGACTCTAACCCTGGCACGTGACAGGCAGGAATACTGCTGGGAGCTCCAAGCTACCCTTGGCTACATAGTGACCTCTAGGCCAACCTGGGCTATCGAGTCCTAAAAAGACACAGGCTGGAGAGATGGACCAGTGGTTAATGGCACTTACTGTTCTTGAAGAGGATCTGGGTTTAATTCCCGGTACCCCCATGGTGGTTCACATTTCTTTAATCCCAGTTCCAGGGCATCAGACACCTTCTTCTGATCTCCTTGGGCACACCTATGATGCAAATACACACACACACACACACACACACACACACACACACACACAACACCCCCTCATACAAAATTAAAACACACACACACACAACACCCCCTCATACAAAAATAAAACATCTTAAAACACACACACACACACACACACACACACACACAACACACCCTCATACAAAAATTAAACATCTTAAAACACACACACACACACACACACACACACACACACACACACACAGATGTCCACTGAAGGGGAATGTGAGGAGACACAAGGAAGCCAGCTATCTATCAGATCAAGTCCACACAAGGCACCGGAAGCCGGGACAAAAAGCCTGAAACGGATCTTCCTCTAAAATCTTTAGAGAAGGGTATTCCTCCCGACACATTGAGGAGATCAGGTAACCCCAGAGTGATAATGGCTACAGTTGGCTGCCTTCTGGCCTCCAGAGCTGAGACAATAAATCCGTGAAGTGGGTGTGGTAGGGCACCCCTGTAACCCCAGAATTTGTGAGGCTGTGGTAGGAGATAAGAGTTTGAGGGCAGCCTGGTCTAAGGCTTAAGAAAAAAAAATAAACGAATGAATGGATCCCTGAACGTCTTAGATTGCAGTGTTTTCTTAGCAGCAACCTGAAGAGATTAATCTCGGGACTCTAGAAGTGCCCCAAAGAGGAGGCTTGAGCCAACCAGAGAGATGGAGTCCTCATTTATCAGGGGGCTGTAAGTACATTCAGGAATAAGGAAAATCACAGCGCACTGGGTGAGGTAGCGACACCTGGCTTTGGACTCCAGTTTTCATCAGTGTGTAACTCTGCTACTTTGGGCAATCATCCCAACCTGTCTGGGCTCCATCTGTCAAGTGGGAGTCACGGTGGCACCAGGCAGCCAGGGTGGTGACGAGCGTTTTGTGACAGAACATTTGTCTGGCAGTCGGCACAATGCTCAGTAAACGGCGGCTCTTCTCCCTCGCGTGGGCCGTGCCGGGATCAAAGAGCAAAGGCAGCCCCGTCTAACCCCGCTAACAAATTGGCTAATCTGTATTTACCAAGGGCAGTTCATCTCTGAGAATCCAAACAGGAAAAACAGGTACCAGAAGAAAGGAACAGATCTGGAACTGCCTTGAAAGAAGCGAAAAGGCCTGTGGAGAAAGGAAAACTTGAGGGGCCGGAGCCCCTGTAGGTTAGACACAGGAGCGGCCCTCCCTTCCAGGAGGTCCCACTTGTTCCTGTCTCCAGTCGGTCTGGTCTGTGCAGAAAGCCTGATGGTTGAGCAGCCATTGGAGGGCTCCCAGCCATGCAGACCAAAGCAGGATAAGAGGATGAGATGGACTCGCAGGCCTGGCAGTGGGGTGTGGAATTGTACGAAACTCCGAGGCCTCATAAATCAGGTATAGCCAGGCGGCAGTGGTGGTGTGCGCCTTTAATCCCAGCACTCAGGAGGCAGAGGCAGGCGGATCTCTGTGAGTTCGAGGCCAGCCTGGGCTACAGAGCGAGATCCAGGACAGGCACCAAAACTACACAGAGAAATCCTGTCTCGAAAAACCAAAAATATAAATAAATAAATAAATAAATAAATAAATAAATAAATAAATAAATAAATAAACAAACAAACAAACAAGTAAATAAAATAAAATAAAAAAAGAAATCAGGTATAAAGATAGTATCTACTCAGGTAGCTGGGTGCACACACAGAAGACATACCCGTTTGGCCCGGTGCCTGGCACACAGTAGGCAGTGCCAGCTCAAGGAGTCAGCTGTCTGCTGCTCATAGGAAAAGGGGAAGACCGGAGCCCAAAGTAAACTCAAGGTACAAGTCCAGCATTAGCGTGGAGATATTTTTATCCAGACACCCGTCCATCTGTCTTCTGTCCATTCTAAGCTGGTGAGTCCATCCGACTCCTTTTAGAAGTCCTGAGTCAGGGCTGGCCACACCAAGTTCAGGGTAGTAGGGAGTTTGGTCTCTCAGCTCTTTCAAAAAGATTTGGAATCTACTTGAATTTTTTTTTTTGGGGGGCGCGGGGTTGGTGTCTCTGCGTTTAGCTGCTGTTGCCAAATTTCCCTTGCCTCCTCCAGTCTGGAGCTGGGCCACTTCCAGGATCTTTCTTTGTATAATTAAAAAGAAAAATAGAACCGTTGATGTTGCCAAACACGTATTTAAAGTGACACTCTGGAGCTCAGGGCGTTAACAATCAAAACGTTTTAAGGTTTAGATTAAAAGTCTCCGTACTCCGCAGTCTCCTGACCCTGGGATTTCTCTGGAGCCTGACTGCCTTTAATCCTCTGCCCTGGCTCATAAAAACCCTTTAGACGAAGGGTATTTATTTCTCAGAGAACTATTCCGGGCTAATCACATAAAAACACTCCGCTTCCCAGGAACACCCTGTCTAGTGCAGGTCCTGGGAACAGTGGGGTATTTGGGATAGTCACCTGAGGAGACACTCCAACCCCTTCCTTCATGGTGTCCTTCCCTCACGTTTCCAGTCCATCAGAAAACCCAGCCAGTTCTGGTCCTCAACATGTCCTTACAGTCAGAGCTCATTTCTCCAGCCTCCTCTTGCTCACTGTGTCCAGGGTGCCATCCCCATTCACCCGGATGTCAGCTGTCTCTTGCCCAAATCTTCTGTGGCTATTTTTAATTCTCCTAGAGCCCATTCTGTAAGAGCAACCAGAAAAATCTTTCAAAAAGGTACAGCATGCCGGGCACAGTGGCACACCCCTTTAATCCCAGCACTTGGGAGGCAGAGACAGGCAGATCTCTGAATTTGAGGCTAGCCTGGTCTACAAAGGGAGTTCAAGGACAGCCAGGGATACCCAGAGAAACCCTGTTTTGAAGATTGGAATTCATGGCTTCATAAAAGAAGCCCAGAGAACATTTGTCTCTTCTACGACAAGACATAGCAAGAAAATGCCATCATCGAACCAGGAAGCGAGCAGGCCACCAGCAGACAAATCCGATGGCTTTGTTTCGAGGTGGGGCACCTTATGAAGTCCAGGCTGGCTTCAGATTTGTATGTCGCTGAGGATAACCTTGAATTTCTGATATTGTCTCCACCTGTGGTGCTCAGGAGCCAGAGGTAGGTGGATCTCTGAGTACGAGGCCAGCCTGGTCTACTTGGAGATCCAGGACAGCCTGGGCTACAGAGAAAAACCCTGTCTCAAAAAAACAAATTAAAAAAAGAAAAAGAAAAAGAAAAAAGGGCAGGTTCCAATATTTCAGAATTTCTTCAGGCCATGCTTCATAGTATTCCTTCACGCAGTCAAGAATTTAAGAAATGCTTACTTGGTAAGCTTGGTGCAAGTGATCTGTTTACTGTTCAGTTAGAGGAGTGTTGACTGAGCCCTCATTAGTTGCTAGGTCTGAGCTCATCATCGAACGGACTGTCTATTTACCAAACATCTACTGGATACCACTCCCCCCCCCCCCCCCCCCCCAGTATCTGGGTATACAGTAGTTCAGTAAGTGTCTGAAGGCAGGCTCCCTGGTCTTCGTACTGAAATGCTCTTTGAAATGTAATAAATCACATACAGTGAAAAGGCTGTGATGTGGGTGTGTTCATGGTGCCGGAGACCCTGACCTCCTCGTACTGCTGGGTACCTTTCTCTTCTCACTTGGGAAACGGCTCTTGGAAGAGGAGGTCAGACGGGCTCTGTCTGCTTCACCTGCTTCTTGGTCTTTCGTGTCCCAGAAGGACCCTGCCTGTAGCACACACCTTCATCATCAAGGCCTGGGGTCTGGTGGCTGCCACCTTCTCCCAAAGCCTGTCACTCCTCCATTCATCAGGCAAGAAGAGGGCAGCAGCTGGGCTCTAAACCTGGCACTGCTGGCCGAGTGCCGAGCGCCGTCCGCCCTGCGTTTGGCCTGACTTCCCTGCTTTGAAGGATTTAACTCTTCCTCCGCACGATCCCATCCCTTGACTTTTATAACGGCGAATTTAAAAGGCGATCTTCTCTGTGTGTGTGTGGTGCGCGCGTGTGTATGCGCACCTCGGAGGCCAGAGGTGGATGTCCTCTGTCTCGGTGGATCTCTCTCCTCTTCATTCACTGTGGCAGGGTCTCTCCCTGAACCCAGAGTTTATGATTTGGCTAGTCTAGCTCGATCGCTCGCCCCAGGGACTCTAGCCTCTGCCTCACAAACGCTGGGATTTCAGGTGGTCCTCCACACCAGCAAGGCTTTTATGCGGGCACTGGGAATCCAAATTCTGGCCCTTGTACTCGCAAGGCAAGAAAGTACCTTGTTAGCCATGCCATCTGGCCAGCCTGGGAAATTAAAATTTTTAATTAGGGCTAATACATTAGGTGTACATAGAAATGGCTACGAGTCAAATCCTCACCACAGTCACAAAGCTTTAGCGCCATATGAAACCCCACCCCACCCCCCATTGGTACTAGGGATGGATGTGTGTTTTACCACTGAGTCCTGTCCTCTGCCTTGAGACAAGGTCTCTCAGGCTGGCATGGATTCTCGCCACCCACTCATCCTCCCATTCCTGGTCTCTCCCTCTCTCCTTCTCTCTCTTTAAACCTGTGGTGTGCAAGCCTTTTAATCCCAGCACTGAGAGGCAGAGGTTAGCGCCGATCTCTGAGTTCCAGGCCAGCCCAGGACTCCGTGATAAGATCCTGTCTGTTTTGTTTTGTTTGAGACAGGGTTTCTTTGTGTAGTTTTTTGGGCTGTCCTAGAACTAGCTCTGTACGTAGAAATGACTGTGGATCAAATCCTCACCACTGGCTGAGACCCTGTCTTTAAAAAAATTTTTTTGACCTGGTGGTAGTGGCTCATGCCTTTGATCTGGGCACACAGGAGGCAGAAGCAGATGGATCTCTGGGATCTCCGAGAGTTTGAGGCCAGCCTGGTCTACAGAGCTAGTTCCAGGACAGCCAGAGCCACACAAAGAAACCCTGTTTTGGCCGGGCGGTGGTGGCGCACGCCTTTAGTCCCAGCACTTGGGAGGCAGAGCCAGGCGGATCTCTGTGAGTTCGAGGCCAGCTTGGGCTACCAAGTGAGTTCCAGGAAAGGCGCAAAGCTACACAGAGAAACCCTGTCTCGAAAAACCAAAAAAAAAAAAAAAAAAAAAAAAAGAAACCCTGTTTTGAAAAACTAAAATAATACAATTTGTGGACATGAATGTGAGTGTGTACTTGGCAAGATTCCTGTGCAGACGGCAGAGGACAGCGTGTGGGAGTTGGTCCCCTCCTTCCGCCATGTGGGTCCAAGGGATAGCGCTCAGGTCATCAGGCTTGGTGGTAACTGCTCTCACCTGCTGAGCCAGCTTGCTGGCCCTGGCCTGAAACTCTTCGGTCTCCCTGAGTGTGCAGATTATAGGCTTGTGCTAACCTGCCAAGCCTCCCTTCTTTTTATTTACAGTATGATATACATCAAGAGATGGTTCAGTGGTTAAGAGCACTGACTGCTCTTCCAGAGGTCCTGAGTTCAACTTCCAGCAACTGTGTGGTGGTTCACAACCATCTACAGCGGGATCTGATAGCCTCTTCTGGTGTACATGCAGATAAAGCACTCATATACATAAAACAAATTGTAGCCGGGTGGTGGCAGCGGCAGCGGCGGCGGCGGCGGCGGCGGAGGAGGAGGAGGCGGCAAACGCCTTTAATCCCAGTACTTGGGAGGCAGAGGCAGGTGGATTTCTGTGAGTTCGAGGCCAGCCTGGTCTACAGATCGAGATTCAGGACAGGTCCCAAAGCTACACAGAGAAACCCTGTCTCAAAAACAAACAAACAAAAACTAAAACAACAACAACAACAAAAAACCCCAACCAAAGTAAACCAAGCCAAAAATTGTAAAAAGATACACATCATTATATGAAGGTAGTTTTAACCATTATAAGCACGTACCACCACACCTTGCTTAATCTTTTCTTTTCTTTCCTATTTTATTTATTTAGGTTTGTTTGTTTTTGAGACTGGGTTTCTCTGTGTAGTTTTGGAGCCTGTCCTGGATCTCGCTCTGTAGACCAGGCTGGCCTCAAATTCACAGAGATCCGCCTGGCTCTGCCTCCCGAGTACTGGGACTAAAGGCGTGTGCCGCCGCCGCCGCCGCCGCCGCCACCACCACCACCACCACCACCGGAGTTATAAAGATGGCTGTGAGTTGCTATGTAGGACCTGAGAAGGGAACTCCATCCTCTACCAGTGTAACAAGTGCTCTGAACATCTCTCCAGCCTTCATTTATAATTTATAAATTGTGTGTGTGTGTGTGTCTGTGTGTATGTGTGTGTGTGTATGTGTACGTGTATACTTGGACATGAGTGTAGATACCTGTGGAGGCCAGAAGGGGCATTGGAACTTTGGAGCTGGAGTTATTTATAAATTGTGTGTGTGTGTGTGTGTGTGTGTGTGTGTGTGTGTGTGTGTGTGTGTGTGTGTGTACTTGGACATGAGTGTAGATGTCTGTGGAGGCCAGCAGAGGGCACTGGAACCTTGGAGCTGGAATTACAGCTGGTTGTGAGCAGCCTGATGTGGATGCCGGGAACTGACTACTGACTTCAGGTTGTCTGCAAGAACAGTAAGCGCGCTTCACTGTCTAGCTGTCTCTCCACCTTTTTAAATGAAAACGAAACAAAACCCACTCGTTTGTACATTGCCATTTACTGTGGCCTTATCTGCAAAATGTCAGTTTAGAGCATCATTTATAAAGATAACCGTAACCATGTATCAATTGCGTTTGGTAAAAATCTGCTCATCATCATGGTCAAACTGGGTCAATGGGTTACTTTTGAAGCCAGACATTATGGTGTAGCAGTTAATCCCAGCAGATGGGAGGAGGAGGCTGAAGAAAATTCAAGGTCATTCTTGGCTACATACAGAGTTCAAGACCAACTTCAGTTACCTAGGACCTACTCTCAAATAGAAGGTAGAGTGTTTGCTAGTCATGCATAAAGGCCAGTACTAAAAAGAAAGAAAGAAAAATTAGGAAAAGGTAGACAAACAAACAAACAAAACAAAACAAAAAAACAAAAAACCCTACTTTTGGGGATTATTGTCAAGCAAAAAACAAAAACAAACAAACAAACAAACAAAAAAAACCCAACACCCTACTTTGGGGGATTCTTGTCAAGCCAAGTAATAAAAATTTGTACAAATGTGGGTACAAGCAGAAATGGGCACAATGGAGTTCTGAGATTATAGACAGGAAGAAACACTCACCACATTCCCCTAGATTCTCACAGACAGAAAACTGTTGTGACCTCTGGTCATCACGGTGTGGGAATTTCTCCTAAGTAATAAACCAACCAGTCAATTCTCCAGAATCGACAGGGCATACTAATGCAGTTCTGACACTCTACAGGCTGGGGGTATTGCTGACAGGTAGAGGGTACGCTTGACATGGGTTAAATCCACTGTACCACGAAAGAGGAAGAATGAAGTCCCCAAACAACAAAATGGGTGTCTAGTATATTACTGTCATCCCAGTGCCTGGGAGGCAGAGACAGGAGGATTGCTACAAATTTGAAGTCAGACAGGTCTACATAGCAAGTTCTAGCCTATGTTACAAAAGAGACCCTTTCTCAACAAAAAACAAAACACAACCTAAACAAAATCAGACTATCTTTAATAGTTGGAGATCACTTCAGACCCCATTTGTGAGAGCTCAGTCCCCGAGCTGATGTATGATGCCAGTACTGAGTCCCAGGCTGTTTTACCCGTGTTTCTGAAGGACCCACTGCAAATCAGGGTTCTATTTATTCATTCATTTATTTAGAAAGTTTTTTCATTCACCTTATACATCAATCAGAGATCCCCTTCCTTCCCTCCTCCCACCCCCCCCAGCCCCATCCCCCGCTCCCCAAGCCAGGGTTCTTACACCTCTCTTAATTCACGGAAGCTTGCCGGCATTCACCATTTGGTTACCAAGGGCATGACCAAGAACATAGATGTAGAGCATTCCAAAGAAGGCTGCTGAGGCCGTGAAACCAAAGAGCCCTCCATGACCAAAGGAAGACGTTCTCCACAGGGTGACATTCACTCCATTGCGCTCTATTTTCCTAAGGATGAGATGGTCAAGCAAATCAATGTTCCAAAGTTAAAACAACAAAACAGGACAAAGAATACAGATGAAGGGACTGACCTCGTTTGTTTGTTTTGTTTTGTTTTCTGAGACAGGGTTTCTCTGTGTAGCCCTGGCTGTCCTGGACCTCGATTTATAGACCAGGCTGGCGTCTCACTCAAAAGATCCACCTGCCTCTGCCTCCCAAGTGCTGGGATTAAAGGCGTGGGCCACCACCGCCCGGCCTGGGTACTACTTTCTAGTAACTTCATTTTGGGCTTTGTTTTGTGATGCTGGGGATGGATCCTAGGGCCTTGAACATGCTAAACAAGCAGCTGTATCCCCTCCTTAGGCCCCTCCTGGGTTTTTGGGGTGATATTTTGCATACCCACGATTGATTAAATCACTTGTCATTGGTGATCAACTTTACCTTCTGCACACTGTCCCCGGTCCCCAGTCCTGAGGTAGCAGGTGGGGCTGGAAGTTCCCACCCTTTACTGTTGCGTTAGAGATTCTGGTCACCTAGCTCCCATTTCTGAAGCTCCCAGGAGACTGCCAGGCAGCACTCTACTCAATTAGCATATAAAAAGACAAATCACTTTGGAGATTCAAAAGCTTTTTGAAGTTGTAAGCCAGGAAACTGGGATGAAGATCACACATATTTCAAAATATCACAAGTGCTAAGCTTAAAAAATTAGAACATAAACATATGTGTATGGTCTAAAAATAATTTATCTCCATCCATCTAAGAGAGAAAATATTAATGGCTTGCAATAGCCCCAAGGGTGGAAACACAAAAGATGTCCATCAGCGGATGAATAAGAAAGTAAAATGGGGTGTATTGCTGGCCGTGGAATAATTGACAGAAGGCAAAGGGCCATGCCTGTAATTTCAGCATTCGAGAAGCCAATGTAGAAGTATAACTATAAATGAAAAGCTATCCTGAGCTACAGAGTAAGTTCAAGGCTAGCCTGGGCTATGTAGTAAAGCAAGAGGGAGAGACTGTCTCAGAAACAGAAATAACCAACAAAAACAAACACAACAACAACAACAAAACCCCAAACAACAGCAAAACCACCAAACCAACAAGTCAATGGAATATTCAGCCCCAAAAGGAATACCAGCACTTGGGAGATCAAGGCAGGAGGAGAGGAGGCCTCAGCTATGCATTAAGACTATACTGGAGCTGGAGAGCCCTCAGTAGTTAAGGGCACTGGCTGCTCTACCAGAGGACCTGGGGGGCGGTGGTGGCCCACGCCTTTAATCCCAGCACTCGGGAGGCAGAGGCAGGCGGATCTCTGTGAGTTCGAGGCCAGCCTGGTTTACAAAGCAAGATCCAGGAAAGGTGCAAAACTACACAGAGAAACCCTGTCTTGAAAAAACAAACAAACAAACAAACCAAAAAAAAAAAAAAAAAACAACAAAAAAAGGGGGCTTGGGGATTTAGTTCAGTGGTTGAGCGCTTGCCTAGCAAGCACAAGGTCCTGGGTTTGGACCTCAGCCCTGAAATAAAAAAATAAAAAACAAACAAACAACAACAACAAAAAAAAAAAAACCCAGAGGACCTGGGTTTCATTCCCAGCACCCACATGGTGGCTCACAACTGCCTGTAACTCCAGTTCCTGGAGACCCGACACCCTCACATAGACATATATGTAGGCAAAACACCAATGCACATGAAATAAAAATGAAAAACTTACGATTATATATTAAATCGTCCTCAAAAAGAAGCAGATTTGACAGATGTTACAACTAGATGAATCTTGAAGATAGGGTAAGTAAAATAAACCAGACACAAAAAGATACAGTATGGTTCTTGTCGTCTCCAAACTAGTCAAATTTAGAGACAGAATGATGGGTACCACTAGGGATGTGGGAAGGAAGAATTGGGGATAGTTTTTGATGGCTATGGAGGTAGGGTACTGGGGCAAGCCTTTGCTTAGGAACCAGGAGGTGAATTCTGTCTTAACTGCCTCTGTAAATAGGGACTTTGATACCTTCCCATCAAATTCCTCTCCTTCCATGCTTCATTCCCCTTTCATTCACTTTGGATCCCCAAAGTCTATGCTGTACAGCATAGGCTTCTCAGTTTCTCCCCTCCCTCCTTTTTTGAGACAGTCTCTCGTAGCCAAGGCTGGCCTTGAATTCCTGGTCTTCCTACCACCACATCTAGCGTTCTGTCTGTTTTCTGTGGAATCCAAACTAAGATATGCTGGGCAGTTCCCACACTCTCCCACTGATGAGCATCTGACCTGGTTCCTATTCTTGGGATTGTAGTGGAACGACAGTGCACTCTTGTTGCTTACCAGGGTTTCTCCAGAATGTGCTGAGCAGTAAGCCTGCTAGATCCTAAGCTACATGGACTTCCACCTTCACCAGCCATCACTCAGTTCCCTACAGCTAGGCCTGACGGGCCCTCTTTCTGCACAAGTCTGCTGTGTCAGCCAGCATCTGTGGAGGGCACTTCTCCAACACAGCTTAGCTAAGCTTCTCTCTCCCTTAGAGTCCAGCGCTCCCCATCAGTTCCTTAGAAGTTTTTCCTCACTTTGACCCAACCACAGACTGGGTCAGTCTTCCCTACGTTATGTACCTGTAAGAAGCATAACAGCATGCTGATAGTGATTGCCAAGCATTTGAGAGGAGTCAGCTTGATCCTCGATGCTTGGCAATCACACACACACACACACACACACACACACACACACACACACACACACACACACCTTTGCAGTATTTACCGTTTGCAACGTTCCATTGATCTGGGCAACTATTAAGACAGACTGTCTCCCAGACTACACTGTAAATTCCTGAAAGCAGTAACCACATAGGAGGCAATTGATAACTGTAGGCCATTCTCTATTGTAACTCATTTGAACTGTAACTTTTCTAGCTAGCATCGATCACGACCACCACAGGGTCTTACTATGGTTAGACCTGGTTGGCCTGGGACTTGCTACATAGATCAAGGAGGCCTCAAAGTCACAGCGATCCACCTGCCTCCGCCTCCAGAGTGCTAGGACTGAAGGTGTGAGCCACCATGTTTGACACCATGTGTGTGCCTGGTGCCCTGTGGATAAGCGAGTGTTGGATTCCACGGAAAGGGAGAAATGACCATGAGCTGTGGTGTGCGTCCTGGGAGCCAAACCTCAGTCCTGTACAAGAGCAACAAGTCCCCCTAACCACTGAGCCGTCTGTCTAGCCACTCACACGTTGTCGTCAGTAGACTTTACTAAGGTTGGGATCAGTGGTGGAGCTTGCCTTGGGTTCTATACCTAACATTGAAGGGGGTAAAAAAACCAAAAACATCTATGGGGTCGAGATAACATTATGGGCCGGGCCATGGTGGCACAGGCCTTTAATCTCAGCACTCGGGAGGCAGAGCCAGGCGGATCTCTGTGAGTTCGAGGCCAGCCTAGTCTACAGAGCGAGATCCAGGACAGGCGCCAAAGCGACACAGAGAAACCCTGTCTTGAAAACACAAACAAACGAAACCAAAAAAGATAACAGTATGGACATGGTCTCTCTTCAATTACAGATTCAGGCTGATAAGCATTAACAGAGTGTGCTGGGCTACGATGTGTTTTAGGTGCTTAGCAACTCCACGTTGGACTCCCAGGTCCCTGCTAGTTGGGAGTTTTACTGTAATGAATAATGATGACCAGTGTTTGTTGAGTGCTGAATGTGTGCCCGACACTCTGGGAGTGCTTTAGTATCTCATCCATGGTTGTTGGTTACCAGACAGTTTCTCTTACGACCTCCTAAGTCCCAGGAAGGTCCGACAGTGGTTCCGGTCTGCACAGCTGCTAGACCATAAAGACAGGACTTCTCAGCCAGCGTTTTCAAGTCCTATCTCTGAATTAATTACATCGTTTTCAGTTAGATTCCAGAGATCGATTTTCTTTTCCAATTTTTTTGACACAAGGTTTTGCTATGTAGCCCAAGCTAGCCGTAAACTATTGTGCGTGCGCACATTTGTTTTTTTCAAAACATGGTCTTACTATGTAGCCCAGACTGACCTCGAACTCAGAGGAGCCACTCGCCCCTGCCTCAGGAGTGCTGGGATAAAAGGCGTGCGCCCCCCACTCCTGGCTCTGCCTCAGCCTCTAAAGTGCTGGCATTATAGGCATGTGCCACGACACCTAGCACACAGACTGAATTTTTTTTAAAACCACATTTTAATCTTTTAGGAACAGGTGTGTGTGCGCGCGCGCATGCGCGCGCGCACGCTCTAGAAGGTCAGGGTAACTTTAAGGAGTAGGACCCAGATGGAACCCAGGTTGTCAGGCTTGGCAGTAGGTGTTATCACCTGCAGAAACATCCCATCCCTCTGGCCCCATTTTAAAATGTTTAATCACAATAGCAAAACAGATGCTTTATAAATTTAATTTGAGACAGTTTCTCTGTGTAGCCCTGGCTGTGCCAAAATCCACTCTGTAGCCCAGGCTGGCCTCGAATTCAGAGATCTGCCTGGCTCTGCCTCCCGAGTGCTGGGATTTAAGGTGTGCGCCACCACCGCCTGGGGACATAGTTCAGTATTAGAATGCTTGCCTAGCATGTGCCAGGCCCTGGGTTCACCAGCACGGGAGGAAAAAAAGTCCATACTGAATTTCAATTTTTTCCCTCCACCACCCCATCTTTTCTGCTTTGTCATTATTCCCTAAGCAACACAAGTATACTGTAACACCTATTTACCCAGCAATTAAGTATTGGGCCTACAAAATAATCTTGAAATAATTCAAAGAATACCAGGAGGATGGGGTGGGGGTGGGGTGGAGGTTCTAAATAAACACCACTGTTTTTTGTTTTTTAATATTTTATTTATTATGTATATACAGCACTCTGTCTGTACATCTGTCTACAGGCCAGAAGAGGGCACCAGATCTTACTACACATGGTTGTGAGCCACCATGTGGTTGCTGGGAATTGAACTCAGGACCCTTGGAAGAACAGCCAGTGCTCGTAACCGCTAAGCCATCTCTCCAGCCCGTAAACGCCACCCTTATAGGACTTGAGTATCCTTGCATTTTGCTGTCTGGAGTCCTGCGTGTCTGATTCCCCGAGGAAACCTCAGGACGATCGAATGTGCTGAGCATGAGAAGGTGGCAGGAAGTAAGATCCCCAAGCATCTTCTAGAAGGATGTTAGCGAGGTGGCAGCTATCAGGAGGACACATGCAGAGGGGGAGGGACCCGCAGGTGCAAAGGCGGGGTGGGGGTGGGGGGATGGGGTTGGGGGGTGTGGCGGGCAAGGATGTCTAGTCAAGGGACTCAAAATACCTAGAGCAAAGAGCTACTCCATCCTCCACATCAGTCTCCCCCTGAACCTTAACCTTGGAAGAAGGCAAACTGTTAGGGTAAGGGTGCCCAGAACGCCAGCTTCATTGGAACAGCATCACTGGATCAGCCCTTTCCTAACACTGGCTCGTACAGTACCCCTGTGACTAGAGCATGTTTCTTCTTACAACCTCCATTTTACAGGGGAGGCAGCAGACTGTCCAGCGTCTTTTATCTTGATGTACTGTCTGGAGGTTTACATTGTTCCTTTATGTAAATGGTTTCGTTCTAGCAGGTGCCTTCCACTTGAGATAATATGCATAAAAGCCTCGTTTTCTTCTTCTTTTTTAATAGAGCCACCTAAACACAAGGCATTAGGAATTGGTTGGACTTCTGGCTCTCCCTAGTTCAGCCTGTAGGAGTCAGGAAACCCAGGAAAGGGCAATGGTTATTGCCAGAAGGCCAAGTGGCCTCTCAAAATTCCCCACGTCTATTCTGGGTCTCCCTCTGGGGCAGCTCTTAAGATACCATCTTCTGCCAAACAGTTTGTTTCTCAGAAGCTGCAAGAAGTGGGAGGTTAGTGTGTGTGTGTGTGTGGGGGGGGGGGGGGGAACCTGCATCAACAACTACAAAATCCCCTGCAGCAGCCTGAGCTGCACAAAGGGTCTGAGTTCTGAACAAAGGGCTGGGTGAGCCTGGAAAGTAAAGGCTGACATCCTCTCTCCAGCTGTGAACTGGGGGTCTGAGGGCTGCTGCAAAGGTCATCTGTCTCCACATCTTCGGGGCAGGAAATGCTATTCAATCCTTCCAGTGACTGATCACTTTACAAGATGAATGGAAATGTCTCCACCATGGGTCTGTGTTCTGACAGCGCACAAAGTGAACCAAACTTCTCCCCCGGGCCTCCTACTCAGCGAGGTCAGCTGATTCCTTGTCTTTAAAAAAGTTCAAAACTTTCATCCAGGCCATCTGTCCCCTGGTGTTCCGGTGGTAGGAGAGATCCTGTCTCCAGGGGCTGGACCCAACGACAGCACCCGAGGGTGGGAAGGCTTTGGGAGGCCCTTCTGTTTCTGCTTCATCTTGCAAAGTAAAAGTAATGCAAAGGGCACGGTAGGCCCTCAAGGGTTAACTGCCAGCCTTCTGGTCCATCCCTTAGAGACTGTCAACCAGTGACAGCTGAGCATGATGAAGTAATGCCTGCCCTTTCGTTTCCATTGGCTACCATACATGTCCATCAACCCCAAGATGTAAGTTTTGAAAGAATCTTTGAACTTTTATGACTCTCTTCCCAGCGTTAACCCTTTAACTCATCTGTGGTCTCAGGGGTTCTTCCCATCCTTGCTGATCATCACAGCACATCCTTAGACAGGAAGAGACAGGCTGAAGAGCAGGATTCTGTGTAGAACGTTAAACTCTTCCCCCCAGGGCCAGGTCTGAAAGTCTCTGGACAGTTTTGTTTTTCCTTTTTGAGTTTAATCCACAAGGGACTTTTAAAACACAAAATAAACAATCACTTGAACAGAAACAGCTTGGTCTGCTGGTAGATTAAAACAAAGTGTATTTTAATAGAACAAAAACTTGTCTAAGATTTGTTAGTGCTGGGCCTTGCACACACAAGCTTTTACTGTATTTTAATTTCTATTTATGCCCCCCTCACATCACCCCCACCCCCGCCCAGTCCCCTAGCATGCTGTGCATTGAACCCAGAGCCTCTACACGCTGGCATGAGCTCCATTCCTGAGCGATACCACTAACCTGGAATTCATTCATTTCTGAGTAGGTTTCACATCTCCATGGTACAGAGCTGAAAAGGCGCTATAGCATATAGAACGAAATTAAATCCCTCAGATCTGAACCAGGCAATATTCAGATGTACACATGGCTAAAGTTTCACAGTGTATCACAGAATAACTTCTCATGTTTCTTTTTCCCCATTAGTGTGTCTTTCCAAAGAAAATTCAAAGCATATAAATGGTTAAGGTTAGTCAAGCAGTGGTGGCGCATGCTTTTAATCCAAGTTCTTAGGAGGCAGAGGCAGGTGGTTCTCTGTGAGCTGGAGGTCAGCCTGATTTACAGAGACATCCAGGGCTACACAATGAAACCCTGCCCCCCCCCAAAATATTTTTTTTAAGTATAGACCTGTAGATAAATCATCTTTGGTTTACCCAAGTAGCGATCAAAATTTAGTATTCTCTATCTTGTTTTTATTCAAGGATATCATCAGGTCATTCCATGTAAGCATATATTCTCCTTTTTCAATGCTGAAGATCAAATCCAGCATCTTGATTTAATTTTTGTGTGTTTTTGATAGGATCTAATTATGATTGGCCTGGAATTCTTCACACACACCCACACACCCACCTGAGCCTCTCAAATGCTGAGATTAAAAGAAATATGCTACCATGCCTTGTTCAGGCTTTGAGTTATAGTATATGGTCCCTGAGTCTATCCATAGGATGTATATCATCCTTTTAAAAGTTATTTTTAAGATGTGGGCAGGTGGGCCAATCCTATCCAACTGGTACCCAGTGAGGCTCACAGGCATTGGGAGCCAGTACTTTGAAGCCTAGGGCTGTAGAATTTACATTGTCCCATATGTGCTCTTCCATACAACCTTTGCTGAAAACTTGGCCTCCTTGGCTCTGTATACATTCAGTTAATGTTTTGGGATAGTGGATTACGGAGATGCTAAGCCAAACCGGACCTTGACTCATGCATAAATAGCCTGGTGGTACTTTTAAGAGCAATAGTGGGAAATACCCCAAGGCTTCATTGTTTTAAGTTTTCTATTTGCTTGCAGCTCTGGGATTGGATCCAGGCCCTTGCATATGATGCTAGGCAAGCGCTGTATCACTGAGCTATACCCTAGCCCATTCATTTTTTATTTATTTGGTTTTTCAAGACAGAGACTCTGTGTAGTGTTTGGAGCCTGTCCTGGAACTCACTCTGTAGACCAGGCTGGCCTCGAACTCAGAGAGATTCACTTGCCTCCGCCTCCCGAGTGCTGGGATTAAAGGCGTGTGCCACCGTTGCCCCATTTTTTATTTTTGAGACAAGTTTTCATTATGTTGCCCAGGCATGCACTACCATGCCCAGCTTAAGTCTGAGTATTTCCGCTACAAGTTTATTTTAATAGTAGAGTGAGTTCTTGGTTATAATTCTGGAGTCGCTGGGTTCCATCCCTTGCGCGTGCACACACATGAGGGGCAACTGTAATCGACAGCATAGGTATATATAATATTCCTATCTGTTCTATGTCATAATCCCACAGGCAGGCTTACACAGTGGCCAGGCACATGGATCCTGCATTCCTCCAAGCTCTCGGTTCGAATCCTGTAACCATGGTATCATTGTGGTTAAATAACTTAGCATTTCTTTGAGCCTTAGCTATAAAGGGTAAGAAACTGGCAAAGATTTAAAGAGATGGTTGATATCAAGGGATTTGCGCACTGTAAATTCTTCAAAGCCTGGAGCGAGGAGCTGCGATAGTCCCAAGACTCGGGAGACAGAGGCAAGAGGCTCTTGCAGAGTTGGAGACCAGCCTGGTTTACACAGCGGGTTCTAGGCTAGCTAGGGCTAGGTTAAGAACCTGCCTTACAAAGAGGAAAGCCAAGAGCTAGTGTAACGGCATGGTAACTTTTTTCCCAGTCCAGAAACCCTGGCTTCTGAGGGCTCTATCCGGCATCAGTCATCATCTTGTTAAGCGGTTGGTCTACTCTCAGCCAGCCCACTGTGTGTGTGTGTGTGTGTGTGTGTGTGTGTGTGTGTGTGTGTGTGTGTGTGTGTGTGTGTGTGTCTGTCTGTCTGTCTGTCTTTGGACACTGAGCTGCTTAGCTAGCTTGTGAGGATGGATGAAACAATCGAACCAGTATAACACAGACAGGTAGGATCTCACGGAGCCTTTTACCCAGACCAAGCAGGGAGGTACAGGAAGTCACTGTTACTTTGTTTCCAGTGGGGCTGACTTGGGTGTTTTCCTTCATTAAAAGTGCATCTTTTCTCTCCCTTCACCTAGTCCAAGCTCCTGCGGGACAATCAGCCAAAGTTACAGCTCCAGGGTCTGGCCCTTCCCCCTTTGGTCCAAAATAACCTCCTCCCCCACTTGGAGCGAATGCTTGGAATTCTTTCAAGCGAGGACAGAGCCTTTCATCTGCCAATTACTGATAAAGAGAAAATGCAAATATGTTGCAGAAGGTGATCCATCAAGGGCCCAACGTTTATTGAGTGACCACTGGGACCCAGCAGAGGGGTGGGCATTCTGGGGGAGTCAAAGGGGAACAAACTGCCGCCTGGCCCATTCTTCTCCTAGAGCTGAGGTTTGTAAAGGGAGGGGATTAAATCAGGTGACTAGTCAACAACCCCATCCCACTCTGGACAAGCCAGAACTCCCCATGGATGTGATAGATGGACTTAACTGCTTTTATACCAAGGTGGCTAACATGAGACTTTTTCCTAGTGCCAGCATTTGGGGGGGGGGGGTTACGGGGACTCCAGGAAGCCACAGGGGGAGAGAGGAGAGGCTCAGGGAGGGAGATGGAGGGGGCTCTCAAGTGTCCTATTCAACAGTTTTGCTTTACGCTTGCACTGATTCTCAACCCAAGCCTCTCCTTTAAGCCAGGTCTATTTCATTTTGAAGCATAAATGAAGCTGGTGAATGTTTGAAAAGGGCAGGCTGTGTGATCGTGGGTGAATGGTTTTGCCTTCCTGATCCCAGCCTCTTGGTTTACAAAACAGAGTTACAAGGCAACAAGACCTTTGCTTTAAAACATTTTCTTACAAGAGGCAAATAAAATGATCTATGTTCTTTTTTTTTTTTTTTTTTTTTTTTTTTTGGTGTTGAGTATGGAACCCAGGACCTGATGGTTGCTAGGCCCAATATTCCACCACTGAACTACATCCCAGCTGGTCCCTGGTTTTCAACAGAGGGGTGGCTAGAAAGCCTGCCTCCTGGATGCAGCTGAAAGCTGAACCAATGTAGATGTGATTTCAGTTTGACAAAGTTTGATGTTTATTGCCTCATCCGAATGTAAAAGATTTCTACCGTTAACCTGTATCGATGGAATTAAAACAAGCTTCAAAGGGTAGCTTTGGGGACAGGCAGAAAAAAGGACAGCCCGATAGGGTAGGAAATTCTAACGTGAGGGAGGGAGGAGCATATTATCTCTTAGGGTGACCAATTCTGAGTTGTGGCTCACAGCTGATCTCAGGTGGCGAGGCCACTTCCTCCCCACATCTGTCTGAGCTAGTGCTTGTAGACACTGGGGCAGGATACGAAGAGCAGCAACCACCCAGGTTCATCATTTCTTGAAGCTAGGTTTCCCAATGTGCAGACTGACCGGCTTTAACGTGTGCACTGGGCAAGAAGCTGCCATTGGCCATCGCAGCGATCTCTCAGAGTATCCCTGGTGCTGTCATTAGGCCTAGCAGGGCACAAGAGGCTGGGTGGGAACTGAGTTTAGGGCCAGCTTTTCTCATAGCTAAAATGGACCTGATTTGTCCATGTTGGAATTACAGGATCACTCAGGACCAATTCTGCACTACTCAAGGGGACAGAGGAGCATCAGGGGATCTGATACTCGGTACATATTCAGAGGGTGCCCCTACCTCTGCTGAGAAACAATATGGATTAATCTAGGTGTGCTATCTCAGAAAGTCACGAACACCCCCACTTTACTGGTTAATTGCCACACAAGGAGCTTACCTTTCGCCTGCTTGTGAGCGGCATTAGAGACGCTGACTCCGATTCTCTTCCCCTCCGGTGTATCGATTTATCTCTTCTCGGCGAGTGTAGAGACTTTTTTTTTTTTTCTTTTTTTTCTCGCCCAACTTATTTCAGAGCTCTTCCAGCCAGGCTGTCCGAATGAATGAATGAAAGGCCGTCTTCCGGTCAGCTGCAGTCTGAAAAGGCTGTAGACTGGCTGTATTTCCTGTACCTGTGCGTGTGTGTTATTATTTCAGTCTCGGGAGCTTAAAAGTTAGGCAGTCTCTACAGATACAGAGCTGCACTAATTTCTTCCTGAGCCCCTCAGATGCCTCCTCCATATGGCAGGTTCGCAAATGGATAGGGGTCTGGGCAAGCTGGCCCCTCCCCCCAAGGCATGCAGTAGGAAAGCCAACACAGAAAAAAGAAATTATACGTACAAAATACTTTGAATTTAGGTCGCCAGCACAGGTACTGAGGAGGGGTAGACTCAGGAAGAGAGGGGCAGCCGTGGGTAATCCGAGTAAGGGGGCAGGGGCAGAGGTGGGGGGTCGTTTTGGGGGGTGCCAGGCCCCGGGGGCTTTCACGCCAGCAGGCTCGGCTAGCATTTCCGTGCCTCCCGCTGAGGCCATCCGTGCAAATCTGCACCTCCCTCCCCACCCCCCTCCTCCCTTTCCCTCCCTCCCTGCCCCGCCATCTCTGGGATGCGCCCGCCGCCTGCAACTCAGCCCTCCAAAAGTCAGCTCCCGGGCGGCGGCGGCGCCTGCGTGCAGAGGCGCACTCGTGACCCAACAACAAAACAGCGAAGCCAAGGCGCTAACGGCGCCGGGTGCGTCCCAGGCTCCCTTCTGGCCCCACACCTCCTACGGCTGTGGTCCCCGACACCCCCAACCCGAGCCCCCCTTCTCCCCAACTAGCCCCGCCGCGAGCTCCGAGCGCGATCTGCAACAATGTTTACGTTCCGGGGATTATGACGTCGACGCCTCCCCCCCCACACAACTGCTGAAAATGGTTTCCTAGGACTTTGCAAACGGATCTGCTTAAGTGTTGGTGCAAAACTTTGTAGATATCGGCTCTGGCTTGCTCTATTTATTTATTTTTTGGTTTCTTTTCTTGTCTTCCCTCCTTCCCCCCCCTCCGCCAAAATGCAGGGGGCAGGAGTGTTGACAATTAATTGGTGAACTCTCCTAAAAAAATGGAGGCAGAGAAAGACTCTGGAAGAAGATTGGTGTGTAGCTTTTTTTTTTTTCCCCAAATCTGTATCTGATATATGATCGATTTATTTATTTATTTATTTTGGTTGTTTCTTTGCTGCCTTTCCTTTCCTTTTCTGTATTTTGCAAGAGGACCGGAAAAAAAATAATAAATTGCATGCAAAAGGAAGCAAGCAGCTTACTCCTCCAGTCTCTTGTGAGGCTCAGGGTCTCAGACACTTATGTGGGGAGGAGGTAGCGCCGAAAGGCGTGGAGGGGGCTGAGCGGGCTCCGGGGTTCGCCCGGGATCTGGGGGGCTGCGGGGCTCGGTGCTGGGCGGCGGAGGGAGGAGGAAGAGGGATGCGGGGAGTGGTGGGGGAGACTCCTTAGGAAGTGAGTGTGCGCGCGCGCTCGTGGGGAGATGAGGCAGCTGCTGGTGCGTTTTGGGGTCTCTGATGGAAGCTTTGTGGTGGGCCAGCTGCCTCTCTCTCTCCCCAAGCTCTTAACCTTCCCCCCTCTCCTCCTCCTCTCGCACTAGCGGTCGGTCGGCGGGGGCGGCTAGGGTCTCAACCCTTCCGTTTTCAGCTTTCCAGCTTTCCAGCGGCTCCGGAGCGGCTCCAGCCTTAGAAATGCCGCCGGCCCCGGGTTCCGGCTTCCCGGGTTGGCCGCTGTGGCCGCCGGGGCTGCTGTTACCGCAGAGCCGGGCGCTGCAGCGGCTTCTCTCGGGGCCTACATCTGCCCCGCCAGCTCATGCCCCGAGCCCCCTTCAGGGGTTACATAACCAGGCTCCCCGTGGAGCGGGCAAAGCTCGGGACATCACTGGGGTGGGGGCCAAGGAAAGCCCCCAAATAGCATTTCCACGGCTTCAAACGATGCAGGAAGGGAGTGCTTCGTGCTTCGTGTACAGACAGCTGGGCCTTGGGGGTGTGAGCCCCCTTTTTCTGCTTTTCAGCATCTTTTGGCATTTGCGCAAAGTTGCTCGGATTGCAGTGCTGGGGTGCAGTGGACGCGCGGCTCTTGCACCTGTTTGTGGTGGGCCCAGGGTGAGAGGAGACCCCCCCCAAGTCCTCTCAGTAATGTCCCGGGTTCTCTGGTTGGGTCCCCGCAGCGTGCGATTGACCGCCAGAGATACGACGAAAACGAGGACTTGTCGGACGTGGAGGAAATCGTCAGCGTCCGTGGCTTCAGCCTGGAGGAGAAGCTCCGTAGCCAGCTCTACCAGGGGGACTTCGTGCATGCCATGGAGGGCAAAGGTGAGGCGCCCCCTCTCCGGGCTGCACTCTGTGCAGAGGGCCAGCGCGCACGTGGGGAGGGAGCTGCCTGTGGCTGGGTTCGTATTTCGCGCCCGCGTCCCCCATTCCAGGGGATCCGGTGACGAAACGAGATGGAGCACTGGGGGTGGGGGGGTGGTAAGGGAGGAGGGCAGGCAGGAAGAAGGCTGGGCCTGACGTGGGCCTAGGCCCTGATTGTACCCATCACTAACACTAGGGTGGTCATTGCCAAGGGGCTAGCCGATTGAGAGGGACCCTGGGACAGATACTGGGACTGAGGGAGGACGTGAGCGCAGCATCCTTCCTCTCCCAAGCCGGTTGCGCTCCCTGCGAGAGGTGCAGTGCCTGGCAGGAGCCTTCTCGATGTCCTTGGGACATCTGGGTGAGGGCTGTATGCTTGAAGCCACCCATACAAACCCCTGTCATCCTGGACCCCGAGGGTTATGAACTGGAACGGGCTTCGGGACTGGAGGTAGCAGCACCTTCGGTCGGGGTTACGCCCCTTCGAGGCTTCGGTCTGAGCCTTGGGGTCGGTAGCGCCTTTCCTCCCTGGGCCCTGCCCTGCGGGATTGGAGAAGGGACCAGGTGGGCTGTTGGGAGTTGTTGGCACGACACCCTCCCTCATTCCCAAGCTTGAGGCCTCTAGCGCTCTAACCGTGAGAGTCGGTCTGAATAGTGGGGTCTAGGTTATAAATGTGATGAATTATCCCATCAGGCCTAGAGATAAAAATCTCTGCCCCTTGGCAGTTTGAATGGAAGACTTAGGTACCTCTCTGGAAACAGGGTCTTTTCCCATGCCTGAGAGGAGAGCACTGTTTGCTCTTAGCCTTCCCTGGGTAGAGCAGAAGTTGGTTGGGCAAGCTCCGGTTTTGGAGGGACCTCCTGGCTTTGGGTTTCTCCCAGGCTCTCCTACTGACAGTATGGCCGGGAGCGTTTCTTAGATGTGTGCCTCATGATGCTCCTGTTTGAGGGGAGGCTTTAGGAGCCCTGAACCTCCCCAGCCAGCATCCTGGGGGTCCTATGCGGACCCTGGTCCCAGAACCTTTCTTGGCTGTGGGAAGCAGCCCTTGCTTGCCCAAGCCTTCCTAGGGTGTATGGATTTTTTTTTTTTTTTAAAGTTTCCCTTCAATTACTCATTTTCCATTTTGTGTTTTCCCCATCCCCCTTGGAAACCCCTGTCCTCTCAGCCAGCGGAGGGCAGGGGAAGTGCCTCCCTCCCGCAGGTTCTGGTTGAGTGGCTTGAGGCCTAGAGTTAGCCCTGGAGGAGACTGTCCGGGCTTTGCATTTTTGAAGTTTCTCTTTTGTGCTCATCGCCTCCTGGGGCTCTGGTGGAGTTAGGGAGAAATGGGGGGAGGGAAGAAGAAAAAAAAATATTTTTTTCTTTCCCAAGAAATTTCGCCCCAAAAGCAGGGTGCCAGCCCCCAACTGCATTTTTATTTTCTCTGTATAAACGGGATTTTAATTCTCCTTTTCTTCCTCCGCTTTGTGGAGAGCTTGGCAGAACCTATGAGAAAACAGTATGCAAACTCTTCCTAGTCAGGAATCCTCAGGCCAGGATTTGGGAGCTTTTTCTCAGGCCCATTTGTGGAAGCTGAAACTGTGGGGGTGGGCGGGGAGTGGAGGGGGTGTGTGGGCTGGGAAGGTTACCATCTAGGGAACTCTAAAGGGCATCCTTCCACTGATGTCCTGGCTCCTTTCAAAGGAAGAGGGTTTGGGGGGTTTTGCTTGTTCATTCAGATCTGACCCCCAAACTGGAAGGAGGAGCTGAAATACAGAGGGAACCCTTAGCATGGCTTCAAAATAGAAGCTTCGCAAACATCTCCTCCTTTAAATCCGGAGGAATCCCCATTCACTGGGAGCCCCTGGGGATCGGAGCCTCCGGGGTCAGGGCTTTCCCCGATCTGGGTTTTGTTCTTTCTCTCTTCTTCGGAGCCTGTGGCTCTGGCCTCCTCCTCCCCCAAGGCTGCCCTGGTGAACTGTTTCCCTGAGGCTTCAGTTAGCTCCAGGACTCTAGGACTCTAGATCTTTCTCCTTTCTGACCAGATGGGAGAGAGGACCCTGTGCTCTTGGTGCCTTGAGTTAGTCAGCTGATTTGGGGAGGAAAGAGGGTGTGTCTCAGCACCCCTCACCTCCATCATCAGGGAGATGGTTCGGTCAGAGCCACACTGGTTTGGGCATTGAGAGAGGAAAGAAACAGGCAAAGACAGAGGGGCTTTGGATAGGATGTTGTGGGTGGGAGTCTGTACCATGCAAACTGCAAATAGAAAACTGGTGAATTTTTGGGTGTGTGCGTGAGGGTGGGGGCTTCCTGTGCTCTGTCTTTACAGTTCGCCAGCTCATCCCTCCTGGTTATCCAGTTGAAGCAAGTATTATGATGGGCTCCAGCAGAATTTCACTATAGGAAGACAACAAAGCTGTGCCCGGTTCTCTAGTTATTTTGGCACCAAATACATAGTTTCCAGGGAAACCGGCTTTCCCCCCCTCCCCTTCACTATGCAGGATATTACAATAAGATTTTCACTGATGTTCAGCTACAATGGGAACCCTCCTCCTGGTCTCTATGGGGCTTCAGATCCTCCCAGGTAGCATGCTTTAGTTTCGCAGGTTTTTTTCGGTCTCAACTCAGCCTGGCATGTGTTTGTCTGTCCCTATTTCTCAACAGTAGCTGGTGAGTTTTCAGTATAGAGTTCTTGATAAATCTCCTCCCCAGCCCTGGCTGGCCTTGGGCTGTTCATTGACAAGTTGGGACCCGTGGGGCATGCAGAGAATGAGTAAGGCAGAAGAGCTGATGGAAGATACTGCTTGGCTTTGCCTTATCTATCGTCTTATTTTATTTCTCCGGAGGTTTTTTTTTTTCTCCATCTAGCTGGTACCTATATCTAGTGTATATGCCTTCTTTATTGTTTTTCCCCTCACCAATGGGTTGTGGGTCATTTGCTCCTCAATAATTTAACCAAGTAATTGTTTTTTTTTTATTCAAATATCCAAACAGATTTTAACTATGAGTACGTACAGAGAGAAGCTCTCAGGGTTCCCCTGGTTTTTCGGGACAAGGATGGACTAGGAATCAAGTAAGTTGCTAAATTAATGCTCTCTTCCCTGATCTTCCTCTTCCCTGTCACAGTTTCTAGCTCGGGATGGGTTCTCTCCTGACGTCTTCTCCCTACTCAGCACTTCTAGAAGGACCTTTTCCTAAAATCTGAGAATAGCTTCTCCTTGTTCAAGATCTGCTCGAGGAGAAAAACTGTCCAAAATGATGTTTTTCAGGAATTGGGGAGAGAAGTCCTAGGACATTTAAACGGTGATGGATTTCTCCCGTCCCCATCTATCCTGGTCATTTAGGTAGTGATGGATCTCTCACCCCCTTCTGGTCTATCCTGGTCCCATGTAGCAACTTCCTACTGAGCATTGTTCCTCTTTTCCTTAAATCAGAGTGTGGGTAGTGAAAGGACTGGCCGTCCGCTGAGCTTAGACTGGAGCACCAGGATGCATGTTTTCTCAACATACCTCCAATGTGTGGGAAATGGGTCTCCTTCTATGAAGGGGGTGTGTGTTTCCTCCCCCTTTGATATTCTGGAGGAGAACTGCCAGTGTTCTGGGCTGGAGAGAGATGGAGGCAGGCTGGAAAAACAGGTTCCACTCCTTGGGCAAAGATAGGGAAGAATAGGCCGCCTCCTTCTCCAGCATCTGTTGCCAGGCTTGTTCACGTATGTTCCCATCAGAGGCATGAGACTTTCAGCATCATCTTCGCTATGCAGTCCTGGCTGGCGTGGAGCTTGCTAGGTAGACCAGGCTGCCTCAAACTCAGAGATCTTCTCGCCTCTTTCTGAGTCCTGGGATTAAAGGCTGTGACACCATGTGTGCCTCCCAGTAGTTTTGTTTTGTTTTTGTGTTTTGAGAGCCCAGGCTGGCCTCATACTTAAGTGTGTGGTAAAGGAGGACCTTGATCATCTGTTTCTCCTGCCTTCCCTTCCTGAGTGCTGGGATTGTAGGCATACGCCACAGTCCATAAAGGTGTGACGCGCCCTTTTCTGACTCTGACTTTATTTATTTTATCTATTTATTTATTGAGATAGTTTATTGCTGTGCAGCCAAGGATGGCCTGGAAATCACAGCCTCCCTGTTTTAGTCCTCAGAATGTTCCTCTGGGTATAAATTGTCTCTCCTGTTTTCCATACAACTCTATATGGAAAAAAAAATTTTTTTTTCCTCTGTGAGGCCCTGCCTGTCCTGGAACTCCCTCTGTAGACCAGGCTGGCCTGCAGAGATCTGCCTGCCTGCCTCTGCCTCCCGAGTGCAGGGATTAAAGGTGTGCCCCACCACCGCCCAGCTGGAAGGTATTTTCTAAAGGGAGAGAGAGACCCTAAATTAAAGCAGGCATTTGGTCCTTGACACCACACTTCAATTTTCCCTGCTGTAGAGTTGGCCAGTGATGCCCCATCCTCCCCCGAGGCACAGATTTGGTCTTTTTCTTATAGTAGGGGGGCATACTCAATGATTCTAGGTGACCTCCCTTGAGGTACTTACCTGCTTTTCCAGATTTGCCCTCTGGGTTATCTCATATTCCCCAGCATAGAACAAGGAACCCCTTTTGGAAAAATGGTGCCTCCACCCTGGCCTCAGGGTAGAGTCTAGCTCTGTGGTTTATTTATTTTTTATTTATTTATTTTTATTTTCATTTTGTGTTCATTGATGTTTTGCCTACATAATGTCTGTGTGAGGGTGTCAGAAGCTTTGGAACTGGAGTTGTGAGCTGTACTGCGGTGCTGGGAATTGAAGCCAGGTCTTCTGAAAGAGCATCTAGTGCTCTTAACCGCTGAGCCATCTCTCCAGCGCATATTTATTTATTTTGTAACCAAACATTCATGCTTGTCTTTCCGCAGGATGCCAGACCCAGATTTCACAGTCCGAGACGTCAAACTCCTCGTGGGTAAGTGCTGCCAGGTGGGGTAGGAGAAGGGACGGGGAGGTCGTCACTACCTGCCCATTTAGACTTGCAGCTGCTTCAGGAAAGAATGTCCTCCCTGGAGGAGGTTGGAGCAGGTGTAAGCTGCAACTGTCTGATTGTGGAGAACAGGTCAGATCGCAAAGTCCTGAGAAGCTCTCTCAGAGGATGTTGGCCAGCACCGTTTCAGATCAGCAATGCAATTCCAGATCTCTCCTTCGCCGTTTGTTTGTGGGTTGCTGGGTAAACACTGGGTGCTTCATGACCCCTAAAAGACTTTCATGTGTTCAAGGGGGAGGGATTATGCCGCCTTCTTCCTCAGGGTTCTGGACAGGCCTCCGGTGGGGCTTGCCACTCTGTGTTCAGCAAATGCCTATTAACTCTTGAGAGCCTGCGGGGGTCCAGCCGTGGCTTAGCACTTTGAACCTTCCACCAGGTAGCAGATGGTGTTTCAGATGCTGTAGAAAGTCCATCACTAACTCCATTCTTGCTAGAAGAAAGTATGTGGCAGGCCGAGACTCCAGTGACAAGGCCCCTGCCCTCTTTACTAGGACAACAGGCCATAAAGAACATAACCGCATATCTTGCCAGCGATTGAAAAAGACTTGGAAGAAATAAAGCAGAGTGATGGGTCGAGCGTGGTAGGGCTATAAGACAGGGTCGTCAGGGAAGTCCTCTCGGGCTGAGAGAAGGCATTTGAACAGATAGCTGAGTGATAGCAATCAACTCCGGGGGGCCTCTGGAGACGGCTCAGTCGTAAAGAACCCTTGCTGCTCCTACAGAGGCCTGAGTTTGCTTCTCAGCCTTTATATCGGGGCTGCTCACAACCACCTGTAACTCCAGCTCCAGTGGATCTGACCCCCTCTTCAGGCCTCTGCAGGCACCAGCATACATCCACAGAGACACAGAAATGAAAAAAAAAAATTGGCCGGTTGTGGTGGTGCACGCCTTTAATCCCAGCACTCGTGAGGCAGAGGCAGGTGAATCTCTGTGAGTTCGAGGCCAGCCTGGTCTATGGAGCGAGATCCAGGAAAGGCACCAAAACTACACAGGGAAATCCTGTCTTGAAAAACCAAAAAGAAAAAAAGAGAAGTGTTTCTTTTTAAGAGTCAGCCGTGGTAAAGAATAGTCTCGGCTGTGCGTTGAGCAAGGGACAAGGCCTGGGGGACACACAGGACATTTCAACTTAATCAACAAGGTAGACAGTGGTGGAAGAGTTGGCGGTGGCCCCTAGGGCCAAGTCGTCGGGGCCTGGGAGGCCCTGGGGAAATTGGGATTTGGCGATTTAGGATGATGAGAAGCCTTGGGGAATTGAAAACCAGGGTGAGGGTGAACCTATGTGATCCATTTTCTTAGGGGTTATTGACACTTTTAAATTAATTTAATTAGGTAATTAATTAATTAATTTGTGGCACTGGAGATTAAACCAAGGCCTTCACACATGCCAGCCAAGTTTTCTACCAGCTGGGCTGGGCTATATTCCTTTTTTTTTTTTTTTTTTAGTTAAAATAAAATTCATGCAACAAAACACGCTATTTAAGGTATACAGTTTGGTGTGTTGTTTTTTGTATTTTTTTTAATATCGATGTTTTGTAATTATCACTACTATCGAATTCTAGACTGCTGTCACCCAGGAACCCTGCAGCTCCTGACTGTATTTTCCCTTCATATTTTTTTGTATTGAATGACCATGTTTTGTTTATCCGTTTATCCACTGATGGACATTTTTGGTGGTTTCCACCTTTTAGCTGTTATGAATAATGCAGTGAATGTTTATGTACAAGTTTTTTGTTTGTTTTCTTTTTCTGTTCTCTGTGTAGTTTTGGTGCCTGCCCTGGAACTCACTCTGTAGCCCAGGCTGGCCTCGAACTCACAGAGATCCGCCTGGCTCTGCCTCCCAGGTGCTGGGATTAAAGGCGTGTGCTACCACTGCCTGGCTGTACATGTTTTTATGACTGTCCATTTCTCTTGAGTCTTAGGGGTGGGTCTTAGGGCATCTTCGTGTGTTTTCTCTTGCTGTGACAGTCTGCCTGACCCTTGAGTAACGTACGAAGAAGAGGTTTATTTCGCTTCATGGTTTTGAGACTGTCGAGTCCCACAGCGTAGCGTAGGTGTCTGTTCGATATGTGCTCCTTCTGCTCATGGCAGAGAGAGGAAGACCAAGCTAGGGTGTGCAGAAAACAAGCACCCTCTTGCCTTAGAGCAACTTGACATCATGGTAACTAATTCAGTCCCTGGAGTCATTTTTCCTTTCCTATGGGGTCCATCCTCAAGACCTAAATACCTCCTGGTAGGCCTACTTCCCACCTTCAATACTGAGATATTGAATTTCCAACATGTGAACTTGTGGGAGACACTCATAAGAAGTATAAGGTGACTACCCATTAACTGCCAACCTGTTCCTCCATCAAGTGTATCTTTTATATCGGTAAGCTCCGTATGAACGTTTCGATTGCGCCTCATCTACACTTGCGTTTCTTATGGTCTGTTGTGTTTTTTGGTTTTTAGTTTGTTTTTGGCTCTAAGTATTTTCCTTATTTAATTTTGTGTCTTGGGCTTTCGTGTTTATTCTTGTTTGAAACAGGGTTTCATTATAAAGTCCAGGCTGGTCTAGAACTGGCCAGTTCTCTCCTGCCTCAGCCTTGTTATTCCATGTGTGTGCTACCACACCCCATCTGTGGTTGTGATGATGGCCATGCCAGTGGGTATGAATTAGAGTGACTGGATTGAAATTTATGGAAACTACACATGTGGAAGAGGAAGTCGGCTGGCTAATGGCATGCCAGACCATTTGGTCAGAATAACTGGTACAGTTGCTTTTTGTTTTTGTTTTTTGTTTTTTTGGTCTTAACAGGAAGACCCAATTAGATGGTTCTACCATCCTTCAGACTAGAAATGTATAAGCTAGCTAACCTGCTTCCATCTCTGTCAATATTCTTTTTTTTTCCCCCTTTGTTTTTCGTTTTGAGACAAGATCTTACCCTGTAGCCCAGGCTGGCCTTAATTAAGCTCACATTAATCCTTCGGCCTCTACCTCCTAGATGGTGGGATTATGGGTGTGAGCCATCATATCTAGACAGCCTGTGTGTGTCAATGCTTCAGGAAGGTGTGAGGAGCTTCGACACTGAATGATAATGGTGTTGGTGGCTGCACCTCTCCTGGGCTTTTATGTTTGTCCATTGTGGTCTCCGTCTGCACAGGCTCTAGAGAGAGGTGACAGGCGCGTTTATCACAGATGATGAATGTAACTCAGGCTGGCTCAAGCAGAACAGAACAGTTGGTTTACATGACCTATCCCGGCTGTAACCTTTAGGCACATACAGATCTGGGTGTTCTAAATCTATCCCAGAGGAAGTTGTCTCAAGAGGTCACCTCTTGCCTCCGGCTCGGTGGCCAGCGCCCTTTCTGCCCGACCGCCTCGCTGGCCTTTGCCTTTCTTTCCTCCTTGCTTCCTTTTCCTGACGTGTTTTGGGCAGTGCCGCCCCTTGTGAAGGTAAAAACAGAGCTCGGAGCCCCCGGCTGCCACCTGACCACCACAGAGTCCTTCGTCCTGACTCCCCTCGGACATGTCCATGTCATGTCTCTGGGCTGGTAGGGAGTTTGGCACCATGGCAAACCTGAAGCTGGTAGCTTGGGACGGTAAGCCCCAGGGGCCGACGGTCCTGGCAGACGGAGAGTGAGGAAACCATTCTCCAGGGTTTCTCAGAGTCGGAGACGTGTTCCTAACATGAACTCAGGCCTTCTGCTAGGAGGCCGAGCTGGGCTGGTGGACCGACCAAGTTCGGGAGGGGGTGGGGGGTGGGGGGTCAGCTCAGTGAGTAAAGCGTCTGCTATAAAAACGTGAGGGCCTGAGGTTGGGTCCCCAGCACCCACGTCCGTCTGTGCTGAGCAGGTGTGGGACCTGACTGTAACCCCAGTACTGGGGAGTGTTCAGGATCTCTGGGATAAGCTGGGGGGGCGAAACTGAACAAATCGGTGAACTCTGGGTGCAATTGAGGGACCCCACCTCTCTGGGTATGGTACAGAGTAACTGAGGCGGATATGTGATGTCAGCTTGTGGCCTCCACATACATTACACACACACACACACACACACACACACACACACACACACACACCATGCCCCCCCCCCAAAAAAAAAAAGAGAGAGAGAGAAAGGAAAGAAAAAAAGGTGGTGGTGGTGGGGGGAGGCATGACCAGCTGTCCAGGCTACAGCTCTGGCTGGAGACTCCTCTACTGTTTTAAAATCAAGCTTTTGTCTCCTGGCCATCTGTTCCTCATTTGAGCCCTGTCTTTTATTTATAGAAATGGATCTCAGTATGTTTTCCGGGCTGGTCTTGAACTCTTGGGCTCGCTCGAGCATCCCTCCTCTCTTAGCTTCCCCAAGTCGCGGGGACTAGAGAAGCCCGTGCGATGGTCTGCAGTGGCGATAAAAAGTGGAAAGTTTCCATTTCTGTACTATACTTTTTTTTTTTTTTTTTTTTTTTTTTTGGTTTTTTTTTTTTCGAGACAGGGTTTCTCTGCGTAGATTTGCGCCTTTCCTGGAGCTCACTTGGTAGTCCAGGCTGGCCTCGAACTCACAGAGATCCGCCTGCCTCTGCCTCCCAAGTGCTGGGATTAAAGGCGTGCGCCACCACGCCCGGCTATACTTTTTTTTTTAAATTGAAGTATACATATGCTAATAGCGCTGACCGATTTTAAACAGCCATGCACATCATGGAGAGCAGCACCCCAAATTCTCTCTTATGTTCCCATCCAGACTCTCTTTGCTGCTGTTATTTTGATGGCACAGCTGTGTCCTGCCTCTCTTCTTACTGCATGTCCATGGAATCATACTAGATGGCCTCTTGTACTTAGGCAGTTCATAATATTTGTCATGTGTGGTCATAGATTTAGTTCACGGCTGTATAGGTTTCCATTGAGCGAATACTTTGCAGTTGATTTGTTTATGATACTGATTGACAGGCAGTCTGGTAGCTGCTAGGTTAAAGGCTATATGCGTAAGCCACGTGCAATGAATGATGCATGCCTCCAGTCCTAGCGTTTGGAGATGGTTGGGCACGCGGCTGTGTGTCGGTTCTGTTTTGGTCAGTGCCGTTGTCTTGGTTTTAGATGGTGCCTCTTCCATAGCCAGGGTTTTCATGCTCATTTCAGCCATGCTGCCACGGGTATGCAAGGCCCTGAACCTGGCATTCCACCGCCTTAGTCTCCTAATTGCAGACATGTGTTTCTGTGCCCTGCACAAGTTTTAAAATTTCCCTCGCTTGTATTATTATTTTGTCGAGACAGGGTCTCATCTAGTCTATGCTGGCCTCAACTTCATGATGCTCCTGTTCCAGCCTCTCACAGCTGAGGTTACGAGGCAGGTACCATGGAGCCCAGACTGTATTGTCTTTTACGTAGTTAAAATGATGTTTTAGCTAGGTGTGGTGGCGCATGCTTTTAAAATCCCAGCACTCACCGGGCAGTGGTGGCACACGCCTTTAATCCCAGCACTTGGGAGGCAGAGGCAGGTGAATCTCTGTGAGTTCGAGGCCAGCCTGGGCTGCCGAGTTAGTTCCAGGAGAGGTGCAAAGCTACACAGAGAAACCCTGTCTTGAAAAAAAAAAATCCCAGCACTCAAAAGGTGTAGGCAGGTGGTTCTCTGTGAGTTTTAGGTCAGCCTGATCTACATAGTGAGTTCTAGATCATCCAGGGTTATGTAGTGAGACTCTGTCTTTTTTTTAAAAAAAAAAAAAAAAAAAAAAAAAAAAGGCTGGAGAGATGGCTCAGAGGTTAAGAGCACCGACTGTTCTTCCAGAGGTCCTGAGTTCAATTCCCAGCAACCACATGGTGGTTCACAACCATCTATAATGAGATCTGACATCCTCTTCTGTATACTAAATAAATAAATCTTAATAAAAAAAAAGTATAGCCTGGTGTGGTGGTGCACACCTTTAATCCCAGCACTCGGGAGGCAGAGACAGCAGATCTCTGAGTTCGAGGCCAGCCTGGTCTACAGAGTGAGTTTCAGGACAGCTACACAGAAAAACTCTGTCTGAGTACAGTTGGTTTTATTTTGTTTTGTTTGAGATGGGAGCTTCGGGTCTTGTATTGCCAAGGCTGTCTGCAGATTCTAGGCTCAAGCGATCCTCTGTCACCTCCCAAGGAGCTGGGACCCCGGGCACTGCCACAGAGCCCTACAGTTATTTGTTTTACAGACACTATGTAGCTTTCTTTGTATATCAGCTCCTCTTGCATCATATTTGAGAGTTTTTTTTTTTTTACCTTCTCTAAGGTCATGAAGATGCTCATACCTTTTTTTTTTCCCCCTGAAAAATCTTCTCATTGACTTTCACGTTTACACCTCGACTTCATCTGGAATTGATTTTTGTGTTTGGTAAAAGAATAGGGGTCAAGATCTTTTAAAAACAAAAACAGAGACAAAAACATGTGGCTGAAAGGTAGCCTCTCTCCACAGCACCGGCCTCAGGTCCCCGTGCTTACTTGCTGGGCTCCGCTCCGTTTCTAGGCACAGGAATCTGTTCCTTTGGCCAGTCTTACCCGAAGCTTAAAGGGCACACTGTTGGCAACTTTGTAATAGGACTTGTTGTGCAACAGACTTTCCACTTTTTTTTGTCCTGTTAACTATTTTGTGTACACTTGTTACTTATTTATCCTGTGTGCTTGGGCTTGAGAATGACCACAGGAGTATGTGCATGGCAAGACAAACTTGCTGGAATCAGTTCTCTCCTCCCCCTATGTGGGTCCTGGAGACGGACGGACTCAGGGCATCAGGCTCCGTAGCCAGCTGCTTTTCGCTTTGCGTCATCTTGCTTACCAGCCTGTTTGTGGGTCTGGCTTTTGAGTTCTTGGTGCTCGATCCTCCTGCCTCAGCATAAGTGCTGAGATTTCAGAAGTGCGTCATCACACCCGGCTCCTTTGTTCTTTTTCAAGATTGCTTTGGCTTATCACCCTTGGCGGTTCCATATTAATTTTATTTATTTTGCACCTGAGGATCAACCCAGGGCCGCCTCATGCTTGGCAAACGCCTCATCATTGAACTGCACATACCTGGCTCTCTATATGACATTTAGAATCATGTTAATGTTTTGGCATAAGCTGAGGTTGCATGTAGTGATGCACATTCTCTAACCCTAGCATGACAGGAGACCGAGGTAGGAGGATTGGAAATTCCAGATCAGCCTAGGCTAACTTAAAAAAAAAAAAGAAGAAGTCATATTCAGGGAGTAGTGGTCATGTCTTTAGTCTTAGAACTTGGGAGGCAGAGGTAGGCAGATCACTGTAAGTTTGACACCTCTCTGGTTTACGGAGTGAGTTCAGGGCCAGCCAAGGCTACATTTTGAGATCCTGCCTGAAAATAAATAAATAAACAAACAGGCAAATAAAGCTAGACAAAAATAAACACTGTTATTGTAAAGAAAAGTTGGGGGCTGGAGAGATGGCTCGGTAGTTAATCGTGCTTGTTGCTCTTGCAGAGGACCTGGGTTTGGTTCCTAGCATCCACATGATAGCTCACAACCATTCACAACTCTGGTTCACAAATCTGATGCCTTTGCCTTTATCTCCCTGGGTGTCAGGCACACATGTAGGGTGTACATACATACATACACGCAGGCAAGATACAACATAAAATTAAATACGTCTGAAAGTTTTTTAAACAAAAAAAAAAAAAATAGAGAAAACTGGCTTTTTCTAACATTGAATTTTCTACTCAGTGAACATTACATAGCAATGTACGGCATTTGTCGTTAATTACGTTTCTGTAGCTGTGACCAAAGTATCTGTGGACACAACTCCAGGGCGACAGACTTAGTCCGGTTCACAGTATCGGGGGATTCAGTCCACGGCCGAATGGACTGGTGTGTTGTAGAAAATGGGTGGGGGTGAGATGGGGGGGGCGGGGCTTCTTCACCGCATGGGCGATTGGAAGCAGCGCGTGACTGTAATGGGAGGGGCCACGCCACGTGCGGTTCCCAGGATTGGGCTCCAGTTACCCACGTCTTCAGTCAGGCCCCGCCTTGCTCAGGTCTCCCACGCCGAAGTAGTCCGTTCCGATGATGAGTGGATTAACTCGTTCAGTCCTCGGAGCCCTCAGGATCCAGGGAGTCTGGAATGTTCCTGCAGGCATACCCAGGGGAACACTTTACTCACCTCCTAAATGTTTCTCAATCCAATCGAATTGACAGTGAGATTAATCATCGCAATAAAAAGAGAAGATTAATCACCACAGCCTACATTTCTTACTAGACCTATTCCTAGGTAATTGGCTGTGTGTGTGTGTGTGTGTGTGTGTGTGTGTGTGTGTGTGTGTGTGTGTGCGCGCTGCACACACACATGTGGATATGAGTACCCATGACTGAGTATTTGGAGGCCAGAGCATGATAGCAGGTGCTCTGTCAGTCTCTTTCTTGTTATCTTAAGGCAGATTCTCTCCTGAGCGAGCAGCTTCCCATTTTCTCCAGCCTGGATCAGTAGGTAGCTTTAGGATCTGCCCGTCAGTGGGGAGGTTACATGTCTATGCTGATCTAGCTGGCTTTTTACAGGGGTGCTTGGGATTTGAATTCAGGACCTTGCATTTAGAGAGTAAGTGTTCTTATTCACTGAGCCACCTCCTTGGTCCCTGATATATATATATATATATATATATATATATATATATATATATATATATAAATATTATATATTAGATTGCTATTTTAAATTAGCCAGTTGTATTATCTTCTACTAATAGTAATTTCATTATTGTTTCTTTTTGAGATAGAGTTTCACCCTGTAGCCCAGGCTGGCGTTGAACTTGTGGCAGCCTCCTGCCCCAGCCTCCTGAATGCTACCACTATAGGTGTGAACCGCACGCACATCTCGGAATATCTATGGTATTTCTTCCCATCTTGGTGCCTTTCAGTTTATTTTCTGGTCTTGTGGAATTGGCTGGAATCTCCTATCAGCTTTTCCTTGCTGAATGACATAAGTAAACCAGCCTCTCTTGGAAGAACACGATGGAATGCCGTTGGTGACATTTGGTTCCACTCCAGTGACGGTCCGCAGCTGTACCACCTCATGGCACATCGCAATAGCTTGAGAACATATGGGTACAAATCACTGCCCTGCCATACAAGGAGGTGGTGTGCTGGGTGGGACCGGGCCAAGGCCATCGGAAATGTCCTCTCCAAGAACTAGCCAAGATCCCAGGAGAATTAACTAGGCCCTCCCACTCAGCTCTACAGGGTTTCACATAATCAAAGCTAGCTTCCGCCTCCATATGTAGTCAGGGCCAGCTTCGAACTCTCTATCTTCCTGCCGCTACTTCTGGGTGCTGGGATTACGAATGTGCATTGTTTTGCCTGGCTCCAACCCTTAAAACCTTCTAACATGTTTCCATCACCTCCATCCATTGCTGTTGTAGGGCCAAGCCTCACAAGTGTCTGTCTACAAGTTTATTTTATTTTTTATCATTTGTTTATTTTTTGGTGTGTGCGTTTGTATGGGTGCTTGCTGCCACAGGACACATGTGGAGTCAGAAGACATCTTAGAGGAAGGAGTTGGCGCCTTCCTGAGCCATGTGGACCCTAGGGATTGAACCCAGGTTGGTGTGCTTGGCAGTTAATGCTCCCATGCATTGGGCCATCCCACCAGCCCGATGGTTCATTTTAAAAAGCTCAGAGCCGGCCGTGATGGCGCACGCCTTTAATTCCAGCACTCAGGAGGCAGAGGCAGGAGGATCTCTGTGAGTTCGAGGCCAGCCTGGTCTACAGAGTTCCAAGAAAAGCGCAAAGCTACACAGAGAAACCCTGGCTCGAAAAACCAAAACCAAACAAACAAAAAAGAAAGAAAGAAGCAATCTGAATATTTCATAAGGAAATAGGAAAGATGAATGTCCTTGGGGTTGGGGATTTAGCTCAGTGGTAGAGCGCTGGGTTCGGTCCTCAGCTGGGGGGGTGGCAAGCTCACTTGGTAATCTTATTTTCTGTGGTGAGTATTTGCCTGCATGTATGTCTGTGCGCCACATGTATGCTTGGTACCTGCTGGGGCCAGAAGAGGGCGTCTGATCTTCTAGAAGTGGAGTTACAGATGGTCTGAGCCATCATGTGTGTGCTGGGGATATGTTTTCAGTTTGAGATTGGTTGAATCTGATCATTGGAATCTATAATTGTTCTCAAGAGTGTGTTGATGCTTTCTTTTCTAACTGCTTTGAGTCCTAGAGACACTGGGCCCTTGCTGGTTGACCGAGGGATGCATTTGGAGAAGGCTGGTTTTCCCACCACACCACACCACCATAACCTAGGGTGTTATCTGGCCTAGGGTCTTTGTCCTGGGCACTTCATTTTAAAACACTGGGGGCTATTTTTACATCTAGTATTTGGGAATTCAGGGGCTAAGGGGGCTGGGAAGAGAGAATTCTGAAGATTGATTGGTGGGGTCTTTAGATCAGAAAGGCCTCGAACTCAAAGAGATCCCCCTGTTTCTGCGCCCCCCCCCCCACACCTCTAACCCCAGGTACTTTCTTAGGAAAGGGACTGGGTCTTGGAGGGACGGGGTTTTTATGGTTAAGGAGCTTGCTTGTGTCTGTATTAGCTTTTTCTCTAAAGGAATATTGGAGACAACAGATGCTCTTTGGCCCCTTAAAAAACTAAACCAAACCAAACCAAAAAACAACAAGCTTCAGGAGAATTATTTCACTTGGTATTCACTGACCTAATTATAGTGACATCCCCTTGTCTCTTACTGACTGTTTACAGTTTGAGTTCATTCTGTTCTCCGCCCGTAATTCTGTGAATGAGTTGTTCAGTATGCCGGGTGGGGAAGCCCGAGGCTCAGAGGAAACGGCGACATCTCTGGTGGACGGTAGAGCCGGGTTCTGGCTCTTCATCTGGCTCCAGGCTTCTCTGTTCATTAGTGTCTCCCGTCTTTATTGTATTCTGTGTTGCCTGTGCCAAGTGGTTTTAGCGATACTGGGGATGTGGGCTCTGCTCTCGATGGGCCGAATTTAGAGGAAAGTCTATAAATTCTTTTTTTTTTTTTTTTAATATATTTTTATTTTTATGTGCATTTGTGTTTTTGCCATGGGTGTCGAGGTGCCCTGAAACTGGAGTTACAGACAGGTGTGAGCTGCCATGTGGGTGCTGGGAATTGAACTCGGGTCCTCTGGAAGAAGAGTCAGCGCTCTTAACCCCTAAGCCATCTCTCCAGCCCCCAAAAGTCTATAAATTCTTTAACTTGGGCATCTGAGGTGGCTGACTTATCCTTAGAACTCTTCGTGTGTTTGTGTATGTATATATGTGCACGTATGTGTACATATGTGCACAGGTACAGACTTCCATGAGGGTACAAAGGTCGGAGGTCGATGTTGTGTGTTTTTCTCCGTAAATTTGCAATTTATTTGTCATTTTTAATTCCTTAAAAATGACATTTGTTATTGTGTGTGTAGGAATGTGGGCCTTGGCACAAATGCGGAGACCAAGAGACAACTTTGAACCTTTCTCTCTTTCAACTTTGTGCCTGAACCCGGATGATCAGACTCAGGTCATCGGACTCGGCAGCCAGCCTTTACCTTCACTGGCTGTCCATTTTCTTTCAGATCCTTGTTCTCTCACTGAACCTGGAGCTCACCAACTGACTGGACCTGCTTCCGGACCCTCATGTTCCCACCTTCAAGCAGGGTGGACAGTCCCTCAGCCCTCCCCTGGCTTTTCCATGGGTAGAGTTGGAACGCTGGTCTTTACACCTGTGCGTCTAACACTGTACCCACCTGGCCATCTCCTCAGCCGCACCTTTTACTTACTTTAAAATGAAACAATTAACTTACTGGAGATAGTCTCATGTAGCCCAGGCTAGCCTTGAGCTCATTGTGTAGCAGAAGATGATTTTGAGCTTCTGATCCTCCTTCCTCTTTTTTTTCTTTTTCCTTTTTTTTTTTTTTGTTTTGGTTTGGTTTTGTCTTGTTCTTTTGAGACATGATTTCTCTGTGTAGCCCTGGCTGTCCTGGAACTCACTCTGTAGACCAGGCTGGATAGAACCCACAGAATATGCCTGTCTCTGTCCCGAGTGCTGGGATCAAAAACATGTTATGTCTAGTCTCCTTCCTTTTGTTTTTTCTTTTTAAAATTTTTCCTCTTTAAGGGAGTTTTTTAATTTCCTCTTTAAGGGCCTCTATCATCTTCTTAAAGTCATTTTTAGGATTGATTTCTTCTGCTTCTTTTGCCTTGGTATGTTCAGGTCTTGCAGGTGTAGAATCACTAGGTTCTGATGGTGTCATATAGGTCTTTATGTTGTTACCTGTATTTTTGCACTGGCATCTACTCATCTCTTCCTCCGCTCGGTGCAGGCGGTGTCTGTGTCTGGAGGTGTCTCTCTTGTTCCAATTGATAGTCTTGGTCCACTAGGAGTCCTTGGTTAAATTGTTGCTCTTGGGCTCTGTGTCTCCAGGAGCAGCTTAGTCCAATCAGTGTTAGTGGGTTCTGTCTCAGGAGCAGTTAGTTGTTCCCAGTTGGTGCAGGGTGTGCTTATGGCTCCAGTGGTTTTTAGGTTCATAGGGGTTGGGTTTTTTTTGGTTGGGGAGCAGGGACAAGTAGCTGTCTGGTCCCTGGGACTCCAATGGGTAGGGCCTAGGGGCTAGAGATTTAATCTGCCAGTCCGGAGATGGGGGCTTACCTGTTCCCAGTTGGTGTAGGGTAGGCTTATGATTCTGGTGATCTGGTTCTGTGGCTAGGTAGTGCTTCCTCCTGTGTTCTCAGGTCACGTTTTGCTCATTCGTCAACTCCTCAGCTGATCTTGTTTCCTCAGACTGGAGACTGTAGGATTCTGAATCCTCTCCTGAATGGATCTCAGTGGACCAGGTTGTTCAGTAGGGCAATCTCACCAACACTTCCAAGTTGTTGGGTTTCACAAGATCGGCAGCTGGGCCCTGGGTTGGCCTCAGGCAGAATGTTCGGATCCGTTCTGGTCGCGTTCCACAGAGATGGCTCCTTCCCTGGGTGCTGGGATTAAAGCTTTTTTTTTTTTTAATAAAATTTATTTATTTGTTATATATATAGCATATTTGCCTGCAGGCCAGGAGAGGGCACCAGATCTCATTACAGATGGTTGTGAGCCACCATGTGGTTGCTGGGAATTGAACTCAGGGCCTCTGGAAGAACAGTCAGTGCTCTTACTTAACCTCTGAGCCATCTCTCCAGGCCCTGTTCCAAGCTTTTTATTTTTTTTTTTTATTTTATTTTTTTAAATTACACTCATGATATTAATCACATTTGTGGTATTCATAGATTACATTTGCAGTATTCATTCAATTATATATATATATATATATATATATATATATATATATATATATATATATATATATATATATATATAATTTTAAATGTCGAATGTCATTTCTTGAAGCGGGTAGGAGGTCTTAAATACAGGCTTACAGCACAATGGGAGGACCCCGGAGGACAGAAGTTCACTACTGATGGTTTACAATCTTGCATCTAAGCTGTTAACGCCCATTATTCATGATACACAGACAAGGAACTTCCCTTAAGTATTCAGGAGGGTGGAACCTGGCAGGGAATTAGCATAGGGAGGATATCAAGGTCAAGGTCCACAAGCAAGGCAACAGTTACTCAAAATGGGGCCAGGGACCTGCAGGTCTCCCTTTTATTAAAAAATGAGTTTCTGGGGCTGGAGAGATGGCTCAGCGGTTAAGAGCACTAACTGTTCTTCCAGAGGTCCTGAGTTCAATTCCCAGCAACCACATGGTGGCTCACAACCATCTGTAATGAGATCTGGTGCCCTCTTCTGGCCTGCAGACATACATGCTGTATACATAATAAATAAATAAATCTTTAAAAAAAAATGAGCTTCTGACTTGGGTTTTGTGGGGACATGAGCAGGTCACCTTACCAGTCATGGAGATGCCTGCCCAGGCCACACAGGTGCTCTGTCTTAGGTTGGTGAGTGCCCCCCCCAGACATTACCCGTCTCTGAATACTCATTATCATACCGGCTCAATCATGTGTGAGTTGCATGGTTAATTGCTGCCAAAGATCTCAAAGTGGCACTGGGCTTGCCCAAGCTCTTAATCTCCATCTTTTCACTAACTTCTCAGCGGGTAAAAGTTCAGTTTCTGGTCTTTATTATGACTGCATCTCTACCACCGCTCTGCCTACCTCTGCCACCCTCTTTTTTTAATTTTTAAAAAAATTTTAGGTATATAGGTATTTTGCTTGTGTGTATATTTGTGTGCCAGGTGTTTTCAGTGCCCAAGGAGGTCAGAAGAGGGCATCAGATCTCCAGAACTGGAGGTGCAGAGGGTTGTTAGCCTCCTTCTGGTGCTAGGAATCTAACCTGGATCCTCTGGAAGAGTAGACAGTGCTCTTCACCAATGAGCCGTCCATCCAACCTCTCCTTTACTTTAGCTTTTTTAAAATAGGTTCTCTACGTAGCCCTGACTGCCCGTTTTGGAACTCTCTATGTAGATCAGGCTGGCCTCGAACTCACAGAGACCTGCCTGCCTCTGCTTCAGTGCTGGGATTAAAGGTGTGCGCCACTGCCCCAACTTCTTTCTTTTTTTTATATTTCTGGCTGTGAACCTCGCCTTTAATGGCTGAGCCATCTCTCTAGCCCAACCTCTTCCCTTTTTTGATACAAGTTTTACTATACATCCCAGGCTGGCCTCGAACTCTCAGCCCTCTTGCCTTGAGTCTCTTGATGGCTGGAATTGTCAACTTATGCACCATGCTTGGTTCAGATCTTTCAAAGCTTTGTTTAAAATTGTAGACTTTGGTAGATGGGTAAAGGCACTTACTGCCAAGCCTGATGAACAGGTTCAATCCTTAGGACCTACTTGGTGCGGACACACGTGTGTGCATACACACACATTAATGAATGTATTAAGAAAATTTTTTGGTGTAGGCTTTTGTTATTTGTTTGTTTAATTCTTTTAGTACCCGATATGCTGGGGATGGAACTCACGATCATTCTGAGTACCAGGCAAAGGCTTTACCACTGCCAGCACCGTCTCTTTCCAGGTTTAATCTGGGAAAAGGTTCTGAGCCTCCCTGTAGTCCTGCTTTCCCAGTTCACAAATGAGGTCTGAGGCCTGGCTCTCTGCCCGTGGAGTCGCTCAGATGGTCTGTGGCCATCTGCTTCAGATGTGGGCTTAAATTTCGGCGTGTGGAAGACGAGGCTTTTGTTGGATCCCAGAGGGAAAGTGACTCGGGTGTGGTGTAGGTTTTGTTTGGTTCCAGCTCCGTTAAATCTGAGCTCAAGACAGACGTCAAGGAAGGACAAGCAGCTGTGGAGGGTCCCAGCTGTCCCGAAGGGTAGACATGCAGGGCGGCCAGGGCACGAAGGCAGGAGCACTCAGAATCACGACCCCAAGAAGAGTTGTAGTATCGTATTCCTTGCCTGGTACTTTCACCCATCTCACAGATTTACTATGAAGTTAAATCCATAATCAAAGTCAGATTCCAGAGAAACTACACATACCCTCCTACTGTTTCTTCCCAGCATGAATCGCTGGCCTTTAGGGGTAGCTCCTTAAATAATAAGCACAGTGCTTCTTCACGCGTGATGGGGTCATAAAAGCATTGTAAGAGGAAAACAAGAGTCTATAATGCGTTTACAGTATCTGTGCTCCTGAACGTCACTGCCTAGCAACGGCACACTGTAGGGTACCAGCCCTTCAGCATCGTGATCACAGGGCTGAGTGGGAGCCTTGGCTGGCTGGTGCTGCCTTCTAAAAGTATTGGATTGCCTGGGAACAGATCAAAACTCAGAATTCAAAGTATGTTTTTTTGTTTTTTTTTTCTGAATGTGTTTTTCTTTTACACTGTCACAAAGCCGAAAAGTCATGTCTAGTCACCGTAAGTTGGAGACTGACATTAATAGCCTTATCATCTACCACTGATAGAGAAATATTATGAGCCGAGGATCTCGCCTAGCTTTTCTTTGTCCTGGTTTTGGGAAGTGAACCCAGTGCCTCAAACTTGCTGGGCAAGCACTGAGCGATACCTTTCCTCATGCCCACTTTATAGAAGTCAAAACTGAGGTTCAGGGCTGGTTATACCTCAGTGGTAAGAGTGCTTACCTACTCTGTAAACCCGAGCATAACAAAACAAAACAAAACAAAAAAATCTGGGGTTCAGAGTTATTTGTCCCTGATCAAAAAAACAGTGAGTAGAAGGACCAAGATTGTGCCTATCTGTGTGAACACAGAGGGTTTTTTGTTGGTTTGTTTCTGCTTTTTGTTTGTTTGGTTCTTTTGCCTGTTGAGACAGGGTCTCATAGCCCAGGATAGCCCTGCCTTTGTGGTGGTCCTCCTGCCCAGGCTCTGAGTGCTGAGGTTGCTGTCATACGGTCTGTGTTCATAACCTCTGTACAAGTGTCGTGGCTGGTCCAGCCTCCGTCATCCTGAAGGCTTCCTTGTTGCTGGCTTGGGTAACTTCTCTGATTTCCTTGCCTGGTAACATTTAGATCAGGGTTGTTGGTTAGTCTGCCTAAATTTGTGTGTTTTTTTTTTTGTTTCTCCTTTTTTAAAAAATACTTTAAATTTTATTTTGTTTGTATATGTGTCTGGGTGTATGGAGGTCAGGTGACAATTTCCTGGAGTCAGTTCTTTTTCTCAATCTCGATGTGCGTTCCAAGGATCAAACTCAAGATTCTATAGTTTGGCAACAAGTTCTTTACCCATCAAGCCGTCTGGCCTGCCTTGGATTTAGGTCTTATGCCTGCTGTCCATGAAGGGCAGAATTTGTTTGTTTGTTTTTCGAGACAAGGTTTCTCTGTCTCGTTTTGGTGCCTGTCCTGGAGCTCGCTCTATAGACCAGGCTGGCCTCGAACTCACAGATCTGCCTAGCTCTACCTCCCCAGTGCTGGGATGAAAGGCATGCACCACCGACGCCCGGCCGAAGGTCAGAATTTTGAGGCATGGCAACAGTCCTGGAGAGGTGTCAAGATGAGTGTCCAGAAGATATTTGGGCCTTTGCATCCATCTTCATAAATATCTAGATCTGGGGAGACTTGTCTTGAGTGGTACAGTGTCTACTTGGTCTGAATGACCAAAGTCTCTTTTCCTACACTCTTCAGTTTGGAACAGAGTCCTGGGAGCCCCCCACTACTGGGCTTACCATGTGCTTTTGATAATTCTGTCAGGACAGGAGGGGTGCTCCTAGTGTTCCCCTTTTACAGCTGAGGAATCCGAGACCCAGAGAGGCTCAGAAACATACCTAAGGTCTCACTGCTGGAAACTGTGGAGCAGAGGAGGGTACAAACCCGCACTTACTGTCCCATCTGATAAGTGTTACCCATGTGAGATGGATGAGTAGGTAATTCTAGGAGCAGTAGAAAAACCAGCTCTGAAGCCTCCTGGTGATTAATGGGGTTTCAGAGCTGTGATGTGGAACGTATCTGCATCCCTTCTAAAGCTCACAGGGAGTTTGGGGTCATTGCTTGTATGTGCTTCCTGTTAGCATCAAGGTGACTTTGGGTAGCCTCCTCCTGGCTGCGAGCCCATGACTCTTGGAGTTGACTGATAGAGCCTTCAGATCAGGGGCCACAGGGCTACAGACTTATTTCTGCAGCGGCAATCTGTTGGATTCATGTGAAGTCTGTGAGCCCGGAGAGCCAATGAGACCCAGAGGGAGGGCAGAGGAAGGAGAGCGTTGGTATTGGTAATCTACTGCCTGAGATCAGTTCTATTAACGTGGATCTAACGTCCTTGGGTACTGACTTGTGGCTGAACCATCTTTTCTGTCTCTTTGGGGTACTGTCCTTTCTAGCGCTGGGACTCGTCCTCAGAGACCCAGCTCTTTTGCTAATGTGGCAGATCTGAGTGTGAACCTGGGAAAAGAGATAATTGCTTTTTTTTTTTTTTCTTTTTGAGACATGGTCTCACTATGTAGCACATGTTGGCCTCAAACTCTTCATCCTCCTGCATGTGGGGATTACAGGGGTACAGACAGCTCAGGCTGACTGACAGACTCTCCTGTCCCCAATGGTCCCTTTACCCCTCTACTCCAACTTCCCTTAGTCACGCTGATGGAAAATTAGCTTAGTAACGAAGGCTGAGTGGATGGAGTATGTCAGTCCTAAGAGAGGTTCCTACACAAAGGACCTCACTCAATGGTTTTCGAAGAGAAATCCCAAGAATTTGGTTTGAATTCTGACTGTCTTCCTTGTCCTACGCAAACCTGGGCTGCTTGTTTTTAATTTGTGGATCTAATTCATGTCCTCGTTGAAGAAAGAGTTCTTTTCTTTTTTTTTTTTTTTTTGGTTTTTCGAGACAGGGTTTCTCTGTGTAGCTTTGTGCGTTTCCTGGAACTCGCTTTGTAGCCCAGGCTGGCCTTGAACTCACAGAGATCCGCCTGCCTCTGCCTCCCGAGTGCTGGGATTACAGGCGTGCGCCACCACTGCCCAGCTGAAGAAAGAGTTCTTTAGTAAAGGAAAAAAGTTAAAGTCGACTTCTTACTGTCTTTCCCTGGGCTCTGCAGTTGGGTTTATCGGGTTGATGTGACCCTAACCTTATCCAAGGCTCCTGGTACCATCCCAGGTGCCCAGAGGGGTCCTGGGTGCATTCCGAGGTGTCTCATGACCCACGGGATGGGAAGAAGTTAAGGACTCAACCTTCCTCTTGTTCACAGAGTTAGAGAGCCCAGGTGAGACTTGGGGGCTCATGGTTAAACCGTGGCTGCCAAGCCAGTGACCTGACTTCCTGTTCCTGGGACCCAGGTGGTGGGAGGAGACATCTACAAGCTGTTTTGTCTACAGTATTGTCTGTACAGCGTTCACATTCAGTGCCTCAGCTTGGCCTGACAGTGCCTCGGGGGCTGTAATGGTGATACTTTGTCTCCCTTCTCCTGCTGCCCAGCAAAAATACCCACCAACTGGATCCTGAGTGAAGTTAGGGTTGGAGAGGTGAACAGAATGGGAGGCTGTCTGAAGCGGGGGAGAGGATTTGTGGGTGCCAACTGCGGTTTCTTGCTCAAGTGGAACTCTGAGAAAACTTAACGGAAGGCCACTTGGTCTAGGCCCTTGGTCTGTTAAGAAACCAGCTTGAGTGTGGCCTGAATCTTCAGCAAAGACCAGGGATGCCCCCTGGTGGATGTACATCTTCCCAATGCAGCAGACACACAGCGGCTTTAGCTTGGATCTGCTTCCCTGGTGTCTTGAGGGCTGCAACTGGCCACTGGAAACGGGAGTCATGGAAGGCAAGGGTAATCTTTTTCAACCTTGCCATGCGATGAAAGTAGGCAGCATTTGCAGAGCCCGAGACCTGGTGTTGCATCAAATTAGCTTCAAATCTCAGCTCTGTACTGACTGGGCATGCTCGGGCAAGTTAAGTTGTCCAAGCGTCCAGTCTCTCCCGCGTCCACTGAGCGCAATGGGAGTTCTGTCTCACAGAGCAGTGGCCATGAAAATGGCCGTGGAGGGGGTGTGCCTGTGCTGACGAGCTCGGCCAGCGGCAGCGATGGTAATTGGTAGAAAGAGCATGTTCCAGGGGACACCAGTCATCGCTCCATGTGTGGCCGCGCTTTCCTCATTTGTAAAGCAGTCGGTTCAACTTTCCTTCAGGGTTGCTGCGAAAACCGGACCTTGAATCCAAGAGATAAGAACACCTGAGCTCTTCTGTGTGCTTGAGGAGTTATTTTTATAACAGCTTCTATTTCCTGGGAGGCATTTCACCAATACTAGCCATTGGCCTGTTACAGGGCAGTTCTCTACCCGGAGCTGGGCATGAGGCATTGAAAATGATGAGCTGTTAACTTGAATCAGCGTTCAGGTTCATCAAGAGCTGTTTGGTGCAAGGGTCGACGGACTTCTTGGAAAGAACCAGAGAGCAAATATTCAAGGCTTTGTGAGCGACGCACTTTGTGTCTGTTGCAGGCGCTCAGCTCTGTTGCTGTAGCTTGTGAGTGATACAGACCCAGTTGCCTGCTGGTCGGTGCCAAACAGACTTCTGTGTGGACTCAGGAATTCAAATTTCAGTCCTTGTCACAATTGTGAAATACTCTTTCCTGTCTACCACTGCATTGAAGAATGTCAAAAATGCTCTTCTGGGGACAGTGCTTAGAGGCGCTCAGAAATGGTCTGGCCTTAGACATGCAATCATTGTGGGGCTTCCTGCAATACAAAGAGAACTAGGTTGTCCCAAACCCCGGGAATAGGCTTGTTTACTCTTAGACCGAGAAGGTCAGGAAAACATTGAAGTCTGCGTGTTGTTGTGTGTGAAGGCAGACTTGGAGCACTTCTTGCCAGGAGACCTGAAGTTCTTAGGAAGTTGTCCAGGCCACAGAACATGTGTGCTAGTATCTGTGACGGGATGGAGTGTGCTTTCATTATGAAGGAGCAGAAAAATCGGTATGAAGGTGTTGAAGGCACATGCCGAGTCAGAACGCGAGATAAATGTGAAGCTTTTAAATTAGAGGAATAAAAATCAAGTCTCAGCCAGAAGGCAGAGGCAGGTGGATCCCTGTGAGCTGAAGGCCAGTCAGTCACAAGGTGAGACCCTGTCTCAAGAAATAAAATAAATCAAGGATTAAAAAATAATAATGATAAAGGAGCTGAATATGGCTATGCACTCTTTTAATCACAGCATTTGTTATTTTTGTTTTGTTTTGTTTTGTTTTGTTTTTGAGACAGGGTTTCTCTGTGTAGCCCTGGATGTCCTGGAACTCGCTCTGTAGACCAGGCTGGCCTCAAACTCAGAGAAATCTGACTGCCCCTACCTACCTCCTGAGTTCTGGGATTAAGGCCGTGTGCCACCACCGCTTGGCCTCGTCCTGAGTTTTGAGGCCAACCTCGTCTACGTATCAAGTTCTGGGGCCAGGCAGGGCTATAGATAGCAAGATCCTGTTTTTAAAAAGGAATAAACAAAGACCAAGAAAGCAGCAGAATCACACATGGTGGTATGGCTGTGTAGTCCCAGAAGTCGGGAGAGCCGGGCAGGAGGGTCTGAAGTTCAAGATCCTTCTGGGCCGTGTAGGGAGATCTGTCTTTGGGGGGAAAAAAAAGCTTGGCGTATCCTCCATGCTTGTGATCTCAGCATTTGGGAGACAGAAGCAGGAAGATCAAGAGTTCACGTTCCTTCTGGGCTGCATTGTTGAGACCAGCCTGAACTACAGGAGTCACTGGCTTAAAAACCCAAACCAAACAGAAAAGCAGGCTGTGGGCTGGATCAGCGGCTGGCCCCGAGGTGGCCGTGTGCCAGCCCTAGGTGAATGGAGCTGTAACCTTGGGGGTTGCAGCGAATAAAGGGATTCAACTTCGGTGGTTGTTGAGTGTTTCTAAGTCTCCATGCACCATGTATTCCTCACCAGAGATAGTGAGGAGTTAGGGTCCTTTCAGACCAGATGGTGGGTTTTCTACCGCAGTCCTGTTCGTTTGGAGTATGACACGCCGGAGCTGCTAGCCTCCTTAATAAATCACCAAGAACTTGGCAGGCTACATTGCGTCTGTGTTCTCCCTCTTCAAGGTTCAGTCATTTCCTCCTCCAGGGCTGAAGTTCCAGAGACACCCCTCTTCCCATTTCACAGATGGGCAAAGGCAGGCTGAAGGTTTGCTTGTCGGAAGGACCTGGGCCCAACCTGGAGGGTTTCTGTCTCTGTTCAGAGCTTTTCCTCGGGGATGCTGTGAGAGGCCGTGATGGAAGGCTGGACTGTCCTCACCAGGAGGCACGTGCTCTTTTCATTGCGCCACCATTGAGAGGTGGCATGGTGTCCCTAGCTCATGCGTGTACCGGGCCCCTTTCTCCAGATTCCTGTTAGAGAACAGTGAGGTGCCTGCACCCATGGAACAGTGGGGAAGAAAGACAGGAGAACAGTATCGGCTTCAGCAGTCACGGTCGGTGCTGGGGTTAACGGAGCATCAGTGTTCTGGACTCTGTGCCAGTTACTTAAGGAATCGTGTGATTTCTCTTCCCCATCGGCACGTCGGTCTGACAAGTTCAAGGCCGAGGTTCAAAGAAACCAAGTTATCTGCCAACTTGAATGAGACTTTTTTTTTCTTCTTAGATTTTTTTTTTTTTTTTTTTTTTTTTTTTTTAGACAGGGTCCCGTATTATGGTCTCGACTTGCCTAGAACTCTCTGTGTAAGACATGCTGGCCTTGAACTCATGCTGATCCTCCTGCCTCACTCAGCCTCCCGAGTGTTGGCATTGCTGGTGTGTACCACCTCCCTGGTTGATGCGATACTTGAGCCTCCAATTGGCACTTTGTGTGTATTAGGCGAGGATGGTACCAATTGAGCCAGATTTCTAGTTCCAGAAATGAGACCTTGTGTGAATGTCTTTGTGTGTGTGTGTGTGTGTGTGTGTGTGCGCGCCAGCCTATCTTTAGAGGCCAATAGACAACTGTGGGTATCTTTCTTAAGGAGTCATCTACCTTGTTTTTATAAGGCAGAGCTTCTCACTCACGTGAAGCTCAGTGAGTGTAGGCTAAGCTGACTGGCCAGAGCGCCCCATTGGTTTCTGCCTCCCCTGCAGTGGGGATAACAAGGGCACACCATCACACATGGCTTTTTTAGGTGCGTTCTGGGGATGGAACTCACGCTTTCATGCAAATTGAGTCATCATCTCCTTAGCCCCCAGTGAGACTTTATTTTAGAAACCATTGTTTTTATTTTAAAAATTAGTTTGTAGCCGGGTGGTGGTGGTGCACGCCTGTAATCCCAGCACTCGGGAGGCAGAGGCAGGTGGATCTCTGTGAGTTCGAGGCCAGCCTGGTCTACAAATTGAGTCCCAGGAAAGGCACAAAGCTACACAGAGAAACCCTGTCTCGGAAAAAAAAAAAAAAAATTAATTTGCATGTGTTTCTGTGTACTAGTGTATTGCCTGCATACATGTATGTGTACCATGTGCCTGTGGAGGCCAGAAGTGGGCGTCAGATTCTGTGGAACTGGAGTTAAAGGTGGTCGTCATGAACCACGGTGTGGAGTGCTGCTTACTGGCTTGATCCCCATGGATTTTTCAGTTTGCTTGTTTGTTTTGTTTTGTTTTTTTCAAGGCAGGGTTTCTCTGTGAAACAGTCCTGGCTGTCCTGGAACTCTGTAGACCAGGCTGGCCTCGAACTCACAGAGATCCTCCTGCCTCTGCCTCCTGAGTGCTGGGATTAAAGGCGTGCGCCACCACCGCCCGGCTTCATTTTACTTTATTATAGAGCCCAGGATCATCAGCCCAGGGGTGGCCCTGCCCACAGTGGGCATGGCCCTCTCCCATGACCATCATTAATTAGGAAATTGCTCTATAGCAGTGGTTTTGAACCTATGTGATCACAACCCTTTTGGGATCAAATGACCCTTTCATACGGGTCCTTTAAGCCAATCGTAAAACACAGATATTTACATTAAGACCCATAATAGGCTGGGTGGCAGAGCCAGGTGGAGCTCTGTGAGTTCGAGGCCAGCCTGGTCTACAGAGCGAGATCCAGGACAGGCACCAAAGCTACACAGAGAAACACAAAACAAACAAACAAAAAACCAAAAACTTATAACAGTAACAAAATTAAAGTTATAAAAAGCAATGAAAATGGTTCTGTGGTTGGGGGTCACCACAACATGAGGGTCGCAGCATTGGGGAGGTTGAGAACCACTACTCTATAGACTTGACCTGCTTCTTACGGAGGTGTGTTCTCAATCGAGGCTCTCTCTGATGACTGTAGCTTGTATCAAACTGACATAAGACAGGCCAGACTTGGGAGCAGAGGTGAGGAGAGTGGGGAGCTGTGTAGCAGAAGCAGATGTTAGATGTGGGGGGCGCGGGCGGTGCTTCCTCGTGGGATCTGGAGTTGTAAGCTGGTCCCAGTGAACCGTGTGTCCCTTCTGTCCCCAGGGAGTCGCCGATTGGTGGATGTGATGGACGTGAACACCCAGAAGGGTACCGAGATGAGCATGTCCCAGTTTGTGCGTTACTACGAGACACCAGAGGCACAGCGGGACAAACTGTACAACGTCATCAGCCTCGAGTTCAGCCACACGAAGCTGGAGCACCTCGTCAAGCGCCCCACTGTGGTATGCCAAGGCCTTCGTGGCCCCTTTCCATCCTTGTCTGCCACCCACCTGCTTCCCGTGAGGCCCCCCGCCCTCAGCTGCTTGCTTCTTGAGATGGAGTGGCCGGGTGGTCCTGGCTGAGGCTAGTCCCTTAGGGTATGGTGGGGGAAATGTAAAGGCAGAGTTGAATCCAGTACCTGGAAGGGTGGCGTGGGTGAGGCCACCTAGCTGAAGGCACCCCGGGGACTCCTCGGGCAGAAGGGTAGCTCTTTCTGGACTGTGTGCAGGTCCAGACCCCTGGGGGTGCTTACAATGGACTGGCTTTCAGGTGGACCTGGTGGACTGGGTGGACAACATGTGGCCCCAGCACCTCAAGGAAAAGCAGACGGAAGCCACAAATGCCCTTGCGGAGATGAAATACCCTAAAGTGAAGAAGTAAGACTGCTGGGCTGGTGGGGGTGGGGGGGGACGACTGGGTGGGGGTGGACCTCAGACTTGTGGGTATTGACCAGGGACTTCCTGGTCCTCGATGCGGGTCTCAGTGTTGCTCCAGAGGTGAGGGATTGACCCCCAGCTGGAGTACAGTGGTGACAGGAGAGAGGAGTCCCTGGGTGTGAACAAACCCCCCTCTTATCTCCCGGGGCTGGAGACCTCTGGGCCCTGTGAGGGGTCAGGGCCTTCCTTCCTGTTGGCCCTGGAGTCTCTACACCTCCTCTGGAGGTCTGAGAGGAATTACGGGAGTCCTCTCTGTGGCATCCGTGTTTGTGTGTGGGTACACAGTTGTCTGTTCTTGAAACCTTGGTCTATGCCCTCATTGTGCTCATTGTGACGGTGTCCTGGGAGTGGCATTTTCAGAGGGACAGGACACTGCTCTTCGAGCAACACGGGACTTGGGCTAGTCAAGCGTCTCTCTCTCTCTTTAATTTATTTAATTAAATTAAAAAGATTTAATTTAATTAATTAAAATATTTTTAATTTAATTAAAGATTTATTTAATATGTGTGTGTGAGTGCCTGTGTATATGGGCACCGTGTGTGTGTGCGCAATGTATCAGGTCCCCCCCCCCCCCAAAGACAAAGAGTTAGGAACCTTTCATGTGGGTGCTGGGAACCAAACCTGGTCCCTCTGTGAGAGGAGCAAGTGCTTGTAACCACAGAACCATCTGTCCATCCCCTTTCTCTTTCCCCCCGGTGTTGAGACCTGGAACTTCTGATCCCATCCAGAAGCACCTCTCCCGAGCAGAGCTCAGTGTCAGCCAGATCACAGGATGTGCCTTCCCTGGTGCCCTATGGGTTGGAGGGTGGCCAGGGTGAGGAAGGTAACTACAGTTGAGAGCAGAGAAAGACCTCATTGCGGATCACGTGACCAGCATCTTCCCGAGCCTGCTGTTCAGTCTGGACCGGGGTACTTGGGGGTCCTTTCATATTGAGGGATTTGAATAATGGGCCATCTGGAGGAGGAAGTCACCTTGGATACTCCTGCCATGTCAGACTCTCTGCTTCTCTCCCCGAAATGGGAAGGAGGTGCCGGCTGCCCAGAAAAGACTGGGGCTGGCAGCCTGGATCCGTTAGCATCTGTGCGGAGCCCTGCTGCCAGCCATGCCCCCAGGAAATCTCAGCCGTGAACTCCTCAATCCCTCCGCCTTCCATTCAGCCTGTGTCCAATGCAGACCGCGTGCCAGGCTTTGTGAGGCGGGCTAGCACTCTGTCCCTGCGTTTCTCAGCATGCCTCTCTCTTTCCGTCACTTTCTCTCTCTCTCTTTCTCCCTCCCTCCCTCCCTCCCTCCCTCCCTCATTAATTCATGGACATTTTTCTTCCCCTCTAAGCTAAAGTTCAATGTATTCCTTGGATCTGGGCTTTCTCAAAGGCGGAGAAGATGGTCCAGGTGCAGAGGGAGGGGAGCAAGCTCGTTTCCAATTCTGTTCTCTTCTGACTGAATCACAGTGTTCTGAGATGGGCAGATACAGAGATGGACAGGACCAAGGACCTCCGTCCTCACTCACCCTGCTTAGAGCATGCCCTGTAGCATAAGCTGCCATGTTTCTAGGGAAAGAGAAACAAAAACCAGGCAGGCGAATCCTTTTGAGCTCTTGGTCTCCAGGGGTCTTCTTGGAGGGCAGGCAGCATTTAACTTGGGGTTTGTTTATTCTTTGTTTCTTTATTCTTCATTTTGTTTGAGACAGAGTCTCTTTACATAGGCCTGGCTAACCTGGAACTCACTATGTAAACCAGGCTGGCTTTGAACTCAGAGATTCCCCCTGCCTCTGCCTCCCAAAGAGTGCTGGGATTGAAGGCCTGCTCTGCCACGCCTGACTACTTCTCTTTAGCAATTGGTTGTTACTACTGTGTGTCTGGGATGCATGTGTGTGAGCACGTACCAGAACGTGCATGCAGAAGTTAGAGGTCAGGTGTTTTACGGGAATTGATCACACTCAGGTGGCCAAGCAGGTGGAGTAAGTGCTTTACCTATTGGGTTACCTCTGGTTCCTAACTGGACTTTGGAGGGCAGAGGAAAGGAGAACGATTGGGGAGGGATGGAGAAAGGGAAATGGTGAAGACAGAGCTGGGAGAAAGAAGCAGATTATGACTGGTCCAGCGACTGTTCCCATTCATTCATTCATTCATTCAGCAACCTCGAATTGAGCATCGTAGTGGTGCTGAGGACACAGGTTAGGAGAACCCTAATGAGGTCTCTGTCCTAATGAAATGTTCAGTTTTTGGAGAGGCAGATATTTATCCAATGGTGACAGAGAGATATGGAAGCTGACTTGGGGATGAGGCCACCAACAGAAGCATGGTACCAGAAGTTTTGGTACTGCTCTGAGCTGAATCATCTGGCGAGGGTCTCTCCGGTGATGCCAGAGCTCCCAAATATACCTAGTCTAGCTAGCCAGGCCACCTCAGGGATCCCCTGCCTTGGCCTCATGGAGTACTAGACTTACAGTCAGGCTGCTATACCCTAGAATTTATGTGAGTTCTGGCGATCTGAACTCTGGTCTACATGCCCAAAGCTCGAGATCTTTGTGCCTACACTCGCTGAGTGCTGGGAATACGGGCGGTCTTTCTGTCTGTCTTTCTGTCTGTCTGTCTGTCTGTCTGTCTTTCTCTCTCTCTCTCTCTCTCTCTCTCTCTCTCTCTCTCTCTCTCTCTCTCTCTCTCGCTCTCTCGCTCTCTCGCTCTCTGTCCCCGAGATAATCTAAGCAGAGCAGGATGCATTCCTGTGGGTTTGCATTCTGCAAATGCTCCTGCTGTGTGGATTGGAGGTGTGAGGAGGCTGCTGCCGCCTGGCCTCCGTCTCAGTAGACAAGAGGTGATCACACCTGGGCATATATTTAGGAAGTAAAATAGTCCTGGGTGATATAAATGCCTATTAAGGTCTGCCTCGCCGTTCTGAGAGCTTTGGTATAGTCTGTACTTTCTGGGGGAGATTCCTTTAAATAGCCTTACGCACATTTAGGGGACTCTCTAGATACCAAAACAATGGGGCATAAATATGTGACTTTTTAGGCCCATGTGTCTCAGATGTATTGTTTCAAATCGATTTCCAAACTCCGTCAGTGGCCATGGGAGCTTACTATAGGATTTGAACCTTGCTAGGAAGGACGTGGTCACCTTGGAGATAGTCCATTTGTTCAGCTGAAAAGAAGGCTGATTTCAAATGTTCATAAGCAAGGTGAAAAAAAAAAAAAAATCCTACCATGATGGAGTCCTCTGGGACTGTGGAATGGTTCTGTGGAATTTAATTAAAATGACATTGTTTCTGGAAATCACAGCGCTTCCTTGCTGGAGGCGCCTACAAGAGCAGACAGATGACGGTCCTCCTGAATGGAAGGTTTGCGACATGGAGGGGGACTTGTGACAAATTAGGTTTTTTTTTTTTTTTTTTTTTTTCCCTGCCTCTGGGATTTATACTGCTTCCTGGTGGTCAGAGGTTTAGGAATTTTAATAGGTTTCCATTGAGATTCTTAAGGCAGGGGAAGGTGACTGGAATCTGGGTACATGAGACGGAGGGGGATGAAAGATTTCTCAGGGGTGGTAATGGATCAGTTCTGGTGCCAGGCAGGGGCCGCTCTCAGTTAGCCACGTCCGCATTCTCACGGAGCGTCTATTGTAGCGGGGACGAGGCAGAGAAGCCAGCAAGGAAGTGATGTGATTAGTGTGTCTCAATGGACCACAGAACAGTAGGCTATGAAAGAGAGAGAGAATGAAAGGGTGTACCGATGAATGCTGGTACCACCCTGCATTTCTGCCATCCCCCCCTTCCCCTCCTCTCTACCCTGCAGAGATGCTTTGATTCTTGAGAATTACTCACCTTGGAAAAGTCCTGTCTGGTGAGTGACAGTACTGGGGTGCATCCCTGACTTGGTTGCTTATTGTTGCTTAGACATTGTCCTTAACTCCGCCCTCCCCCCCCCAAGACAGGGTTTCCTCTGTGTAGTTTTGGTGCCTGTCCTGGATCTCGCTCTGTAGACCAGGCTGGCCTTGAACTCACAGAGATCCGCCTGCCTCTGCCTCCCGAGTGCTGGGATTAAAGGCGTGCGCCACTGCCGCCCAGCTATTGTCCTTAACTTTAGCATCCTTAAAAAAAAAAGGTGGGCTCCAATGTGGTGGGTCATGTCTACAATCCTCCCAGCCCTTGAAGGGCGAAGGTAAGAGGATGGCTGTGAGTTCAAGGCTAAAACAATCACCTGGTTCCCCCTCCACCCCACTCCTCCAAAGCTTCAGACACCAAAGGTGACGTCAGTTGGTGCAGGTCTGGACTCTAAAAGTAGAAGGGTGGTTAGGTTCAAGGCTTCGGTCTAGGTTGCGCGCATCTGAAGGTTAGAGCCAGGCTTCTGAAATGGAGCAGTCACGTGGCTGTTGGCAGGCAGCCAGTGGAGGCTGAGTTCCTCACCGTGTGGACCACTCCTCGGCTGCTTGAATGTCCTCATGGCATGGCAGCTGGTTCCCCAGAGCGAGTGCTTCCGGGAAGACCATAGTGCTCTTATGACCTAATTTTGAAAGTCATATCCTGTTGACTTCTGTTGTGTTCATTAATTAGTCCAGCTCGTACTCTAAGGGATAGAGATGTAGCTCTACCTCCTTTTTTTCTTTTTCTTTTTCTTTTTCTTTTGGAAGGATGGTGGTTTCTTTGAGACAAGATCTCACGTAGCCCAGGCTGGCCTTGAATTTGCGGCATAGCCAAAGGTGACTCGAGCTTCTGAGGCCCCTGCATCAATCTCAGGACTGCTGGGGTTGCAGGCATGTGATCCCGTGTCTTGTTTTTAAATTTATTTGTATTTTATGTGAGCGAGTGTTTTGCTTGCGTATGTATGTATGTATGTATGTATGTATGTATGTATGTATGTACTATATGTCCCCACAGAGGCCAAAAGAGGGTATTTGGTCTCCTGGAACCGGAGTTACACACAGTTGTCAGCCACCATGTGTGTGCAGGGAACCACGCCTGGGTCCTCTGGAAGAGCAGCAAGTGTTCTTAACCACTGAGCCACCTCTCCAGCCCACCCCAGGCTTGTTCTTCTGTCATGCTGGGGTTTGAACTCAGGGCTTTATACTTGCTAGACGAACACTCCGCCGACTTGAGCTACATGCCCACCTCTCCTCTCCCCTTTCTTTCTTTGGTGCTGAGGTGGAGCCTCAGAGCCTGGCACATGCCAGGCACGTGCCCTCCCTGCTGAGCCCCAGCCCTAGCCCCAGCTTAGCTCTGCCAGCTTGAGTGAATCCCTGGGCATGTTTGGAAGCTTCCACCCTCCGATAGGTCTGGACATGTGTGCACCTTTTCCATGGAGGAGGAGGACTGGGCATGGGGATGCATTGCAGAAAGGGGTTAGTGGCAGTTGCTAGTGTCATGATGGGTTGTGGACCCACAGACCGTCAGGGACTTCAGAATCCCAACCAAAAACGGGGCTTCGAGGAAAGCATATGTTTGCAGCCCAGATGACAGTGAAGGGACTGGACTCCCCCCTCCCCACCCCCACTCACCCCCACCCACAATTTTACTATATGTTTTTGCTCTGATGACAAGAAAATCTAGGGGATATATTGGAGGGAGAAGCCGAAACAGGGTGACAGTTTGACCGCATGCTTAGACGTCAGGCCAGCACACACCTTTCCTCTTCGTTGGGAGACCCAGCTTGGCCTTCTGTACGGAGGCTTCATTTGCCCTGGCCTGCCTCTCCCCTGTGCTGTGGGAAGACAGGAGTGTGCAGCAGATGGGAAATGTGGAGTCTTGTCCGTAGGTGGGATGAGACGTCTGTCTGCACAGGTGGCCTTTTGGGATCAGGGGTTCTCTGCTTTTCAGCCAAGCCTCCTTCCCATTCGTTACAGCCACATTCCCCTTTCAGTTCAGACGTTTGCTGGTATCATAAGTGATCACCTATGTCTTACCAGGTAGGAAAACTGTCAGTCCTGGACAGATACTGGACTCCAGACCTCAAGATTCTTGGTACCTAAAAATAATAATAATAATAATCCTCTCGTTTGAACTGCCTAGTCCAGATACCAGAGTGGTCTCTGTCAGCTTTCTTTAACTCCAGAGACAAAAATTCTTACTCAAGGACACCTCCCCAATGAAGGCTGCTCACACCCAAGATAGAGAACATTCTTTGGAGCTATTATTTTTACCTTTCAACAGGAAAAACATATACCTGCTTTTTAAAAAAAAAAATGCAACCAGTTGCAATCTAAGCTCATAGAACACTGGGAGGTACAGAGGGGAACTGCCTGGGTCATTAAGCACCTGGAAATGGGCTCAGTGTTTGCGTACTTAATGTGGAGGTGATGGGCTTGAAGGGTGACATAGAGCCTACACTGACTTTATAGGATCATGAGCATAACCAATGGTTATTGTCAACACTTTAGTTAGACCCGATTAACATTGCTGGCTTTTCATGGTATACAGTGTTTGACCAAAGAACGGAATTTGGTTTCTGCTTCTTCTTCAGAGGCATTCAGATGTCTCCCGCTTCCTTGTGGCTTTGGAGGAAAGGTATAGGGGCCAAGGTTGGAAGAGTCTCTTCCCCCTGTGATCCTGAGGTGACTTTTGAGTGGAGTTGAACATTTCTTTTTTGCCTAAAGTTAGTAAATGATTGAAGTTGGGCTGTGTATTCAGATTTTGTGGTTAGAGTTGGGATTTGCCAGGTAGGTCTGAGTGGGACTGGGAGATTGCCCACTTCTAGGCTAGTGTCCAGGAAAAGGGGCTGTAGTTCTGAACATGGGTGCTTCCTCATCTGAAATGTGGGAACGGAGCTTACGGTGTGTGAAGTTTGAGTTGAACAATGTCGTTTCTAATTAATGGATATTTATCTCAATGCATTCCCGCAATAATTTCTATGTCCCTAGGGATAAAGGGTTACTGAGGAGCAAGTAGGGGAAGAGTCTTCTAGAATGCCTAGCTAAACTTCAGCTTACCACCTCCTAGGAAATTACCCTGAAAAAGGAAAGAAGTTACCCAAGGTCACACAGCTAGTCTCAGAACCTCATCCCTCCCCATCATGGACTCCCCAGAAAGCTTCGCTCTGGTCCTCCCTCCAGCTGTGCCAGAGGGTGAATATTTAAGAGAGGTGGCTTTATTAGATCACCACCTGGGCAGCAAAGGTGCGCGTCCACACTCCGGAAAACCCGGACCCAGTAGTCTCCAAGCCACTGCCAGGGAGATCAGGAGTGGGCGAGCGGGCGAGCGGGGCGATCAGGAGTGTGTGACGGCGCGTGCCCTAGTGTGGCCCGGTGCTCATCTCGGTGTCGCCGCGGCCTCTCCACCTCCCCGGCGGCCTCGGCGCCGCGCGGGTGTTCAGTTTCAGCGCGGGGATGAGCACGGGCTGCGCCTGTCTCCCCGAGGAAGGCAGGCGCGGCGCGAGAGGGCCCCCAGCGTCCTGGGCTTGGGGCCTGGCTGCGCGGTGGAGGGGGCTCGGCTGCCGTCGCCTCGCCGATCTGGCGCGCGTCGAGCCTCTGCGGAAGGGGACGCCCGGGAGCCGCTCCCCGGCCGCCGCCGCCGAGGGTAACCTCCTTTGTGGCGCGTGGGGCGGGTGTGGGTGGCCTCCTGCCCGCGGGATGCACGGCCGCCGGCGGCGGCGTCGCTGAGCTGTTCTTTGTGTCTCCCCCGGGGCGGGTTGGAAGTGTGGGGCGTGTACGTTCGCGCCCGCGCGGCGCCTCCAGCCCCGCCACCCGCCACCCGTCGCCAGCTTCCCTGGGTCTCCCCATCAGACCTTAAGCCCCAGGGGGACGCCAACTGGGCCACCTCGGGGAGAGTTTCTGGAAGTTGGAGAGAGGAGGGCGAGGTGGGGCCGCCCGGCCTCTGCGGACCCCAGGCCGCGCCCCCAAAGTTGGTGAGGCAGGTGCAGCGCCCCCCCCCCCCCTTATACCTCGCGCCTTCCTCTATCCCGGGGCCTCCAACCCCTCAAGGACTGAGCTCCCGCGGCTACAGATTTTCAGCAATTTTCAGCTGCTAACTTGCAGGGTGCATAGAAGCCACCTGGTGTGGTGGTGGTGGTGGTGGTGGTGGTAGTGGGGGTTGGGGTATCGCGTGCGTGGCTGTCCAGCCTTGCCGTTGCGGAAGCCTGCCTAGCTGGCGGGCTGGCGGAGGGGAAAAGCTTTAGCGGCTGTGGCACCAAGCCGAGCCGGGGTGCCCATGTGACTGCGGTGTGCTTGGGAGGAGGAAGCTGTAGAGGTCAGTGCAAAGGCGTCATGCCAGAGCGAGCAGGAGCGAGGAGGGAGCCCCCCAGTCAGAGCGGGTGGGAGCCTTGGGGTTGCCAAGGCTTCGGGTTGCCTTTGGACTGCAGGGGCCGGTACAGAGCGGGTCTGTCCCTGCCCCTTCGGCTTAATGAGGGGGCTCAGGGTGGGAGGGGTGGAGTGGGCACTGGAAGGAGGGGTCCACATTAGAAGAGGCTGGTCTGGAAGTGGGGTTCTAGCACACAGTGGGCCCCTGAGGGCAGATCAGACACAGACCGCACTTGGAGAACTTTCCCCGCGCACACATCCAGAGAACCCTAGTTTTCTATGTGAGGGGTTGGCGCAGGAGGGGCTGGAAGATGGGCTAAGTGGGAGTGACCCGTTTGGCCAAACAGACCCAGGGATCCTAGAGCTGGACAACCCAACCCCGGCCCTTTTTCCTTGATGGAGGTGCCCCGTGGGCATCTCGTTGCAGGCTGGAGGAAGCTCGTTCAGTTGGCTCCACCCCGTACACTTAAATTGTTTTCTCTATAGTCTGTGCTCAGCTGAGGCCTGAAGGGGGTGGAAACCAAGGTTAGATTAAAAAAAGAAGAGAAAATAAAACGCGAGGAAGAGCTGGTTTTAGGGAAATGAGGACTAATATTTTGAAGTGGCGCTTCGAGGAAAGAGGCCAGTGTGGTCCATGAGGGTGGGGTGGGGTAGGGCTTCAGGAACCCTCCATTCTTTGGAGGGAAGACGTCTCAGGTCTTAAGTCAGGGGACCTGTTGGCATCGCCTTGGGTGAGCGGGCCGGCAGGGTGTGGAGCCTGCCCAGTCAGGACTTGAGCAGACCTAGTGCCAGCTTCGTGATAGTCCTGGGCTGTCAACTACACCCCTCCGATGGGGTTGCTAGGCAGCGGGGCTCTGATGTACGGGAGGCCTTCTGATTTGTCAGGCTCCCGCAGACACATGGTTAAAGCTCCTTCCAGCCTATCCGGAGGAGGGACGCGGGGCACGCTGCCTGCATATTGCCGATCCCCGGGTCCACCTGAACGAGAGGTGCAAAAGGCAACCAGAAGGAGGGGCTCCTGGAGCGCCCCAACCTTCAAGCCAGTCCACTCCCACGCGCTCTCCCCCCCCCCCCCCATTCTCTGCTGCTGGCTCCTCCCTGCAGGTCCCCGCCCCATTCCATCCCCCTTCCCCAAACCACGGAAGAGCAAAGTGCTTCAGGGAAGAGAGGTCAGTGGGGTAAGCGTGTGCGCGGGCCGCTGTAGGTGCCAGGATGGGCATGAGGACGGGGAGGTAGCTCTTTTGTGCCCCCCCCTTGGGGTTCTCGTGGCTAGGGGTCAGTGGTAGGGGAGCTAACACTGTTGTTGGCCAGGCCTGGACTTGGAAGCCAGTGGGGTGCCCCCTCTTACTCTGGCTCTGTGCACCCCCAGGGCCGGTAGCATGTAGGGGGAGGAACAGGAGATTGCTGTCTACCTGCAGGAAAGACTGGGCTGTCTGCCTCTTCGAGTGCTTATACGGGAGGGACGCTGCTGTGAATTTCTTCTCTCCTTGAATGCACAACCTGTGATCCGGCTTCTGTTGCCGGAGTTCTTCACCCCTCTCTGATCCCAAGACCTTCTTTTAATCCCTCCACTTTAAAAAAAAAAAAAAAAAAAAAAAAAAGATAAAACAGCTTTGTTGAGATAAAATTCACATATCGTTCACACAGAAAAAGTGTGCAACCCAGCGTTTTCTAGTGTGTTCCCAGGAAGGTGCAACCACACAGTCAGTTTTAGGATTTTTTTATTTCATCGTGACGGAACGAAACCCCGGACTCATGAGTATCATCCCCACCCCCCACCCCAGCCCCTGGCCACCGCTGATCTGTCCGTGTGCTTCCTCTTTGGATTTCCTAGACTTGGGACATTTCGTCTATGCGGACTCACACTGGGTGGGAGTTCTAGCTTCATTGCTTACTTGGCAAGCCAATCCGTCACGTCACTTCATCGGTATAACCCTCCACGGCTAGGCGTCGTCAGCAAGGGCAGGCCGGGATCGTCTGCGTTCTTACCCGTTTCTCTCTGTTCCCTGCTCTATTCCTGGGCTGGACTACTGGTTGAATGAATGAGATGAATGGGGACTGGTAATTGGCAAATGGCAGGTGGTTTACTACTGAATTCCAGGGGGCCCAGCTGCTACAAAGGGGGCCTGGCTGGCAGCTCGGGAGAGCTGAAGCTATCAGAGCTGGGGAGGAGCAGAGAGGAAGCCTCGGAGTTGGGGCGGGGGCGGGGAGGAGGTCCGGGTCGAAACTGATAGCGGCCTGTGGGTTGCCAGTTCTCTTGGGAACTTGAAAACCAAGGCGTTGGTCTCTGAGCTTCTGGGTGGGTGACCCATGCTTGAGATTTGTCACCTGATCCCAGGGGCATCCCCCAAGAGGGAAACTCTACTTAGATTTCAGTTCTTAAAAAAAGGAGGAGGAAATCCCCCATCTGCAACCTTTATAAAAGGGCATCAGGTCAGGTGGCTCTGAGGCTGTGCTCGCCTCCCGTGATTTGGGGTTGGCTTGCGTTTGCCGCCCCCAACTCCTGCTTCTGTACTTGCAGGTACTGTCTGATGAGCGTGAAGGGTTGTTTCACTGATTTCCACATTGACTTTGGAGGCACCTCTGTGTGGTACCATGTTTTCCGTGGTGGGAAGGTGAGTATCGGTAACTTTTGTATGCCTCTGTGCACAGAGAGGCTGGCTTTTCCCTTCCTTTACTTCTCTTCCCCCTGGTCCAGGACCGCTCTATCCCCTGGGACCACCTCCTGGCTCCCTGGCTCCTTCTGGAGGGCGAGGATCACCTGTTCATACCTACTTAGCCTGTCTTGTATTCTAAGTACTTTAGGCCAGTTTGCAACTTCTAAGGACCACCAGCATGAAGTTCCTCAGCATTGTCTCTGGGTTTTTTTTTGTTTTTGTTTTTTGTTTTTTAGCTTCGGAGTAGAGGTGGCAGTCGCTGCCTGCCTGAGCAAGAACATATTACAGCAGGGATAGACACCACTCTGAAAAGGAAGTAGTGGGATGTATATTCAGGGTACTTTGCTAGGTCTCCTTTTGTGGGGTGATGTCCCTGCATGGAAGTAGGTGACGCAGGTGTGTCTTGAGAATGCCCATGTGTGCCTGGCTCATCTGGGTCTTCGTGGACATCCATTTTTTTAAACGACAGTGTTAGAAGAGACTCTGGGAGGAAGTCGGCCCACTTGATTCCAGATGTTTTTCTTCGTCCAAAGTGAGCACAGGCTGAGTTTATTTATTGGGCCATTTTATCATACATCTTAGGAAATTCCCTTCCATTCCTTTCCCCACCTCCCAGACGAGCCTGTGGCTCAGGAGAAAAAATGTTCCACCCAGCACAGGAAGCATTCCTGCCTTGGTATTTCAGCTGGAATGGAGATACCCCACAGGTAGCCAGAACCCTCCCTGCCGGCTCAGGGACGCTTTGAGCCCTGCTTGGGGAGCCCAGACAGATGGTTTTGCCACCCTCCTTATCCTTCCCCGAGGAGGTGGGGCTCTTTGGGGTTTGTTGCAAGCCTGGACGAAATCAGAGACTTTGGCCTAACTGCCTCCTTTGCCTCCCAAGATCTTCTGGCTGATCCCTCCAACCCTCCACAACTTGGCCCTGTATGAGGAATGGGTACTGTCCGGCAAACAGAGTGACATCTTCCTGGGAGACCGCGTGGAACGGTGCCAAAGAATTGAGCTGAAGCAAGGCTACACGTTTTTCATCCCTTCTGGTAAGTTCCTGTATGGCTGGCTTGGGGTAGGTCAACCACTGGCTCCCCCAATACTTGGAGCAGCCTCCTGCCTCCCTGTGGTCTCAGCCAGGGTTGGAGGCCAAGTGAGGGCTTCTGCGGGCCTTGGGATTAGATGAGCCATTGGTATACCCTGAGGGGAGCGGGTCTGAGGCTACAGAGAAAGCATATAACCTGAGCGGCCATACCTGTGGGTTAGCCGCCTTTGTCCCGTGGAGAAGCCTCGGGTCCTTCCTCTGGGGACATTTGAATGTCTGTCTTGGGCCTTCCTCTAGAAGAGTGGTTTTCAAGCTGTGGGTCACGACCCCTTTGGGGATGGAACGGGGGGGGGGGGGGCGGGGGGGGCGGGGTTTGCATATCAGATATCCTGTACATCAGATATTTACATTATGGTTCATAACAGTAGCAAAATTACAGTAAGGAGGTAGCAACTAATAACAATTTTATGGTTGTGGTCACTGCACCGTGAGGAACTGTGTTAAGGGGTCACAGCTTTAGGAAGGTTGAGAACCACTGGCCTAAAGATACCTGTGTGAAGGTGACAGGGCCCTTAGGGACTGAAGACGAGTGTGCCCCACAGACTTGGATGCAAACTCTTGGGAAGGGTGATGAACCCTCTTAGTTGGCACTTGGGCTCTGCTGCCTAAGTGTTCCCACCTTAAAAATGGAGCAAGAACTTACTTCCCTGGGTTGTGTGGACCTAGTGAGTCCAGATTCCTCCCTCTAATTTTGTAGAGACAGACAGAGGGCTTTTTCAGGGCTTTTAGCTATAGACTGAGTTAACAGACGGAGGTGGCCAGTGACTTAGGGATCAGGGAGGTGTGTGTGTGTGTGTGTGTATGTGTGTGTGGTCAAGTCCACATGTGGGAGCTGGTGTGTCTCTTGGTAATTAGACTTTGGAAGATATCTCAGCCAGAAGAAAGAGTAGCAGGAAACTGTCGAGCCACGTGAGTTTAAAGGAGAATTGTGTTGGGTACCTGAGAAAGATACGTGGGACCGAGTTGTAAATGACCAGGTCAAGGAGGCTGGTTCTAATATGCCTTGTGGGTACAAAAACCAGTCTCCGTTCAGGAGTAAGATCTGATACAATGTAACACTGTGTAAAGAGTTGCTATATTGAAGTATTTATGGAATGAGAAGAAAAAATGTCTGTGTATAGTCATTAAAGAAACATTCCATCGCGGGGGGGGGGGGGGGGGCATTTATGGATTGATTGCATAGAAGCAGGTATGATGTATGGGTGAGCAGGGCCGAAAGGAATACCTTTCAAAGAAAGGGTAGTGCTTTCTTGATAGTTTTGAGTCTGGAAATCTACCTCTGTCTCTCTCTCCTTTTTTTTTTTCTTTATCTTTCGTTTTTTTTTTTTTTTTCCCAAGACAGGGTGTCTCTGTGTAGCTTTGGCGCCTTTCCTGGAACTCAGTCTGTAGCCCATGCTGGCCTCGAACTCACAGAGATCCGCCTGCCTCTGCCTCCCGAGTGCTGGGACTAAAGATGTGCCCCACCACCGCCCAGTTTAGACAACATTAAAAGATAAGAATTTTATTTCCGGGGCTGGAGAGATGGCTCAGCCGTTAAAGGCTAGGCTCACAACCAAAAATATAAGAGTTCGGTTCGCAGCACCCACGGCTGTCTCTCCAGCCAATAAAAAAAAAAAAAAAAAAAAAAAAGAATTTTATTTCCGTATTTGTGTGTGTGTGTATGTGTGTGTGTGTGAGAGAGAGAGAGAGAGAGAGAGACAGACAGACAGACAGACAGACAGACAGAGAGACAGAGAGAGTTGGGGGTGGAAGAGTAGCATTTGGAGGCCATAGGATATCTTGCGGGCGTTGGTTCTCGTCTTGCACCAGGTGGGTCCTAGGGATCGAACTCAAAGTCATCAGGCTCGGTGGCAAGTACCCTTACCTGCTGAGCCATCTTGCTGGCCCCAAGATTGGAATTTTAGATTTCAGAGACCTGGGTGAATACTTGAGGTTCTCTCGGGACCTAGAAACTCTCCAGCATCTAAACCCTTTGGTCCACAGACACACACATTGAAGGTGTGTGGAAGTCTGCTTGTGTGTTGGTATGGAGACAGCCTTGGGAAAGCCAGGAGGCTTTACAGCCTTCTCATAGAAGTGTTTCTGTGTTAGAGAATCTAATTCTTGTGTCTTTCACAAGACCATAAATTTTAATTCTTTTTTCTTTTTTTAGTCAACCTTTTTGTGTATGGGGGTGGAGAGTTTTGAGCCAACCTAGGTTGGCTTTAATTTCACTATGTAGCTGAGAAGGATCTTCAACTCCTGATCCTCCTGCCTCTACTTCGGAAGTGCTAGGATTATAGGCATGTGGCACCATAGCAAGCTTGAGACAGATTTGATGTATAACCCAGGGTGGGCTAGATGTCATGATCCTCTTGACTCAGCCTTTCAGATGTTAGGACCACAGGCATACCACAAGGACCAACTGCCACAGTGAATTTGTCTGTCTGTCGTCTGTCTGTCTGTCTATGTTGAGGAATAAACGCAGGGTCTCATATACACTGGGTAAGTGCTCTACCAAATGAACTATGACCCTTCAAACCCATCCTAGTGACTTTAGACATGTTTTCTGCTGCTGTAAGTGCCAAGTGTCACATCTCTGTCTCTCAGTAGGTCTCCAGTTCTTTGAAAGCTCATTGGAGCCGGGCGGTGGTGGCGCACGCCTTTAATCCCAGCACTCGGGAGGCAGAGGCAGGCAGATCTCTGTGAGTTCGAGGCCAGCCTGGGCTACCAAGTGAGTTCCAGGAAAGGCGCAAAGCTACACAGAGAAACCTTGTCTCGAAAAACCATTGGAGGCTAATGGGTCAGAGTGCTTCTATATATATAAAATCACCTTTTCTTCCTGTGTTCGAGGGCAGAGGAGCCATGGATGGTTCCAGGCCGGTGGCTCTCCGGTCTCTATCCCTAGACAGGCCAGGAAAGCTCCATGGAAGAGGAAGACCATTCATTGGAGATGACCTAGAGTGGGAAGACTCAGAAAAAGGGGCTTGTTGGGTTTATCCTGTAGATCTGCTGGCCATTCCTGAGGCAGAGGAAATGGTAACTTGGTATCAGGGTACCAGGAGCATCGAGTTAGGAGTAGACTACTGGGGTCATTAGAAGCATGAATGTCAAGCAATAGGAAACCAGGGGCAGCATCCAGATGAGCCAAGGGGCATCTCTTTTTCCAATGTCCTGACCATATTTGTGGCCTCGGCCTCCCCCTCTGGCTGCACTAGTCCAGGTGAGTTGTGGGTAATAATTCTGAGCAGGAAACATTCTCTATCCACTGGTTTGTTTGTTTTTTTTGTTTGTTTGTTTGTTTTGTTTTGTTTTGTCAATGTATAAGGGAAAACTTAAGCCCCTCTTACCCGATGCCCTTTTCCAAAAATATACATACCTGGCCAAAGGTCTGTTCCTCAATTCACAAGTTTCTGGGTCAGGTGTAGGTAGCCAGGCGCACCTAGTTTTTCTACCTACTAAACTGGCCCTCTGATAGCCTGCATTCTGTCTACCCTTCCTGGCCATGTGACTTTGGGAAACATACTTAACCAAACCAAACAAAAACCCAACCAATCAACAAACAAGAAAATACCTTTATTTGGTTGGTTGGTTTTTGTGAGAGGGTCTCATGTAGTCCAGGTTAGCTTCACACTTGTTACCGTGGAGGATGGCTTTGAACTCAGGATCCTCTTACTCACCTCTCAAGTTGCGTGACTAAAGCCCTCACGTAGCAAACGTTCTTAGAGCCTGACTGGTTCCAGGCAGTGAGAAGAGGGGCTGAGGGGACATGGGATACAATCCCCTGTCTTGGGTGTGTGTCTAGCCAGGTGGCAGTCATGTTGGTGGCCTGGGAATGGGCCCCTTATTAGGGATACCTGAAGGTTGGAAATGTCTGAGAAGAATTCTGCAGTCCGGAGACTTAGGCTGATCTTAAAGTATTCCCTGTCCTTGCCTTGGAGTTAAGAACCATCCCTTGGGAACCTGAGGCAGGAGGAGGCTAGTATGGGTGGCCAGTGTTACTTGTCTCAAAAAAGTTTTGCTGGTTGTGGTGGCATACATCTTTAATCCCAGCACTTAGAAGCAGATGGATCTCTGTGAGTTCAAGGCCAGACTGGTCTACAGAGGGAGTTACAGGTTAGCCAAGGCTAGACAGTGAGACCCTGCCTTTAAAAATGAAAAAATCAAAACGAGAGACATGAACCACCTGGTGATGCCAGTACGCCAGTAAATCGGTAATGGTGACTCTGAGTCCTTGACAGTGTAGCATGATGGGACCTTTGGTAGTCCAGCTGTAAAATGGGTACAGAGCAAGGAAGAAGTCAAATGAAGCGGGTGAACTGTAGAGGGTGCTGGAGGCATAGGAAATTGGGCAATTGATGGTTGGCATTGGTGCTTCAGGACCGGATAGTACCAGGGCGTGCCTTGGGTATCTTCCCATGTTGTACGGAGGGAAACAGTTCAGCTTCTCAGGTGAAATCTCCCCATTTTGTAATATGAGGTAGACCAAACTTGACATACCCTTGGGTCAGATGCAGCCTGTAATTTGCTGGTTGGCAGCCACGGTGCCCAGGGCGTCGCAGTGGGGGTGGTCATGGGATCTGCGAGGTCATCTCGACAGCAGCGGCAGAAATGGAGGCAGGTGCACCAAGGGGCTTGTAGACTTCATTCTGAGCACCGGGGTTGTGGGTGAGACTCCTTGTGCCTCTGTTGTTCTGGGCCCCCTCGGCCCCCCCGAAATCATCTCTGCAGTGGGTTTTGTGGGTCACTATGTTCCTTCTATGGCTGCACCCGTCCCTGGTTGCTTGGCCTGAATATAAGCCGTTTATTGCCTTCGTATTGCTGATGGCAGGTGCCAGCCTCTCCTGCCCACTTACAGCCCAGGACACCAGCTTCCCAGAGTATCATCGTGAATGAGCCGCCCTCAGGAGGATGGGAAAGGATGGGGTTTTGAATGCCACAATATCCCATCTCCTTGTTTCTTCCTAAGGGCATCATTGAGACCCTGAAAGCAAATGTAAGCAGGGATAGATGGGAACTTGGCAGCCCTTTTAATCCAAGGGAGTCTTCCTGATCCACCTGTGATGCTCTAGCAAAGTCTGTAGCCTTCTAAAAACCCTTGAGTAGCTAGCTGGGCATACAGACTCCCTGCCTACTTACAGTGGCCTCTGTCTTCTGTTTCCCACAGTTCACACATCAGGGTGATAGATGTAAGTTGGGTGTGCCTCCATTTCTCACTGCAGGGAGAGTCTGGGCTAATCAATCCATGATATGTGGGCACCGTCCTTTTCCAAACTGCCATCAATGGCAATTGCTTGTAGCAATGGAGTTCTTGCTCACCAAGTTCCCCACCAGGAAGGCAATAGTCTTCTTCTGGTGGGCACACATGGCCAGATCAGGGTGAGTCTGGCACCAAGGTCCCTGAGCTCAGGCTTGGGGAGAGGGTGGGTGTGTGGAGTACAAGAGCAGGACCTGGAGGTCCAGACATCCTCAGTCCAGTCTTAGGAAGCGTTTAAATGTGGTAATGACCACGGTAGCAGACAGCGTAGCTCTGCCTGGTGAACACACAGAAATGTGGTTCTAAAAGATCCGCTGACCGGTAGCAGAGGCGGGAGACGCCGTTTGTTTGTTGTTTTTTACAGTATACAGATGCTCAGTTTCTGCGTGTCACCTCACCACGGGGGGTGGGTGTGTGTGTGTGTGTGTGTGTGTGGAGGTCTGGGGTAGAGACAGAAGATCTTGGGAACTCACGGGCCAGCCAGTCTAGCTTGTCAGGAAGCTCCAGGTTCAATGAGAGACCCCGTTGCGAAAAGTAAAGTGAAGAGTGACTTGAGGAGGAGACCTCTGGCCCCCATGCACCAATGCACACAGGCGTGCGTGTGCACACTCATGAACCCGTATATAGACGGCCCCCCTACAGTGTAGAAAGGGGTGTGAATAGGATTTTATGCTGATATAGAGTCCCACCAAGCAAATGCAGAAGTCAAGACTTGTTAGACATCAGCCAGCCATTGTCTTCCCCCAGAGGGCGGAAAGGTCCAGGTTGCCGGATGACTTCCTCCAGGGACACACTGGTCCCAGAGCAGCTGATGGCCTGAGCCAGAGACCCGAAAGACAAAGGAGTCTCCATTCCTGCCCCCCGCGGTGTCCCGCCACGGGTGACAATGTCTGTCTTGCTTTTCTCTGACAGCAGTTAGCTCTGGCCACGCTGGCGAGGAGGGCTGGTGGCTGTGTCCAGCGGTGGCCTTGGACCCGCCAAGTGCCCGCCTCCGGTGGTGGCTCTGTTCCCTGCAGCCGGTGCAGACTGTGAGCCTGAGAGCTGATGTCTCAGCTCACCTGGGAAAGAGATCGGAGCTGCGTGGGGCCTGGGCAGAGAGTGCCAAGGTTGGGTCTCCAGAGTTTTAGTTTGAGTGAAATAGGTAATCACATGTTGGAGAAGAGAGGTGCGGGGGGTGTCTGTGTGTCTGTGTGTCTGTGTGTGTCTGTCTGTCTGCTCGCTCTCTGCCCTTGGCTGGTCCTCCTCTGTCTTCCACTCTGAGTGTCCCCACGGCCTGTCCTTGTCATTGCCTCTGTGCGTCCTTCTCACTGTCTTTCTCCTTTGTTTCCCGGGGTGTGCCCATGCCTGTTGCGTGGACCGCTGGGGCAATGCAGAGTTGTTGGAAACAGCTGTTCTCCCCTGCCAGCTGCGGCTTCATTCAGCAAGGGACTCCCCCCCCCACCCTCGGCCCCCAGACAGGGTTTCTCTGTATAGCCTTGGCTGTCCTGGAACTCGCTCTGCAGACCAGGCTGGCCTTAGACTCAGATATCCCCCTGCCTCTGTCTCCCGAGTATTGGGATTAAAGGGACTCTTTTCTGAGCCCGTTTGAGCATCTGCAAATTGGAGTTCCATAAGTTGTATGCCCCCTAGCTCCGTCTCCAGGGGCCGCATTGATATTTTCTGCCCTGGCAGTGTGGCCGTCTCAATGGAGGTGTGATATTGATGAGTAAAATCTCCACACAGCAGGCGGAGGCTAACATTGGGGGTTCAGATACTAATGGATGACTTCACCTTAACGCACCTCGGTTCAGTTGCTTCACCTGTAAGCTGTAGCTGAAAAGAGATTGCCTCTGTAAGAATTAACAAGCCAAGACCTGGAAAAAGGCCCCTAGAGTGCACCTGGGGAAGTCACCAGTGTGGCCCACACTGTTAAGAAGATGCAGTGTGAAGCCGGGCGATGGTGGCGCACGCCTTTAATTCCAGTACTCGGGAGGCAGAGGCAGGCGGATCTCTGTGAGTTCGAGGCCAGCCTGGGCTACCAAGTGAGTCCCAGGAAAGGCGCAAAGCTACACAGAGAAACCCTGTCTCGAAAACCCCCCCCCCAAAAAAGTTGCAGTGTGTAGAAGGGACATCTGCTACGGCCCTTAGTACATGGGGAAGAAGGGAAGAAGAAGAGCTGAGGTGGGATTGCCAGCATCCTGTGATTAAGGAGTTTAACTTAGACACAGGCCTTGGAGAATTCCATGCCAGCAGGATGTGCTTTGCAGAAAAAGGTGTCTGGGTTCTGTAGTCATTGCTCTGAGGGTATCCCATATGACCCCCACCGGGGAACCAGTGTTCAAAGGAATGACTAAGAAAAGGCTGAGGAGAGATGTACAGCCTGGGAGGGGCCTCCAGCTCCCTGGCATGGATGCTGGGGACCAGGGCCTTCTGTTCCTGGCTACAGCCACGTCCTGGGAGGAAGCTTTGGCCACCAACATCTTCAAGACCGGCACTTGCCTGCAGCATCCCGGCCCCTGCCTTGAGTTAACTGGGGTTTCTAGGAGCTGCTGGCTGAGTCCCTCGGGCTGTCCAGGGAGCCTCGGTGTCTGCATCACGGGTCCTTGAGTATCGGTGCCCCCTGTGCCCTCCCACGTGCTCTCTTCCCTTCCCTCCAGTCTTGTCTGAGGCGCCAGGGCTCATCCTCCTTCTGCCCTCCCCGCTCAGGTTGGATCCATGCAGTATATACCCCTGTGGACTCTCTGGTGTTCGGCGGGAACATCCTGCACAGTTTCAACGTGCCCATGCAGCTGCGGATCTACGAGATCGAGGACAGAACCCGGGTAAGAAGGCACCTTCTCTCCCGACACACATGCGCGGGGGTGGGGGAGGTTGCGGGGGCGGGGAGGGGGCGCTGGCCTTTCTCAATTCGACCTGAGTTCCTTCCCACTTCTGCTCCGTCTCAAGCTGGGGCCCTGTTTCTGGTTCTGGAGGGCGCTATGAGATCCTCCACAAGAGCCCATCCCCAAATCCCTGGAGTTCCTGTTCACCATCAGACCATAGGCAGAATCCTCTGTGGGACAGTTGGGCATGATAGTACGTACCTAAAATCTCAGCACTTGGGAAGTGGAGGCCGGATCAGAAGTCCCAAGGCCAGCCAGGGCTACACAGAGTGGGGCCAGGCTGAGCTACATTTTCTCATTTAAAACAAACAAAAACTGCTGGGCGGTGGTGGCGCACGCCTTTAATCCCAGCACTTGGGAGACAGAGGCAGGCGGATCTCTGTGAGTTCGAGGCCAGCCTGGTCTAAAGAGTGAGTTCCAGAAAGGCTCCAAAGCTACACAGAGAAACCTTGTCTCGAAAAACCAAAAAAAAAAAAAAAAAAAAAAAAAAAAAAAAAAAAAAAAAAAAAAAAAAAAAAAAAAAAACACCAAAAAACCAAACAAACAAACAAACAAAAAAAAACAAACTTTGTGGAACCAGTGTCTGTATCTCTGTACCTGAGCAAGTGTCTGTGCATTTGTTACCTTGATAGAGCAGCAGGAAGTGGGAGGGACCCTGCCTTTTCCTTTGCATATGTAGAACGGGTGTGTGGACCTTGTATTTTTCTTGTTGCTCAAGTTTGCGGGGAGGCTTGGAAAAGCGCCAGCCTGGTCCAGAGTCACACCTTTCCCTTGTATTCACCTGGGAAACTGGGGTCGGATGGAAGGGAAGCCTGTGTCTCGAGGCCTGTGGCTGAGCGCGCATCCCCTGGGCCCTTGGGAAACTCTGGGGCCGAGGCTTCCCTGTGACCAGCTTATCAACTCTCCCAGGATGAAGGCCGCCTGCGCCTTTTGTTCCTGGAGTTTTCCCTGAATGTCTTCCATGGCTGGGACTTGGCCACCTCTGCCAATGCTGTGGCTTGACCACATGTCCCCAGGCATTTGAGACAGACAGGTTCAGGGATGAAAAACTGAAGCCCTGGGATGAAAAGGGCCTATTTTGTATCCCCCCACCTCCCGGCCACTTTTCCTCTTCTGTTTTTAATGTGACTATTTAACAATTTCTTTGAATTGAGATACAACTTACATACCATGAAATTCACCATTTGAAATGTACAGTTCTGTATTTTTAGTATGTAGCCATCACCACTAATTCTAGCAGTTCTCTCCCCCACCCCCACCAAGGAGCCCCTGTCCCCATTAGCAGCCATTCCTTATTCCCTCTTTCTCCAACCCTGGGGACCTCTAATCTACCTTCTGTCTACGAACTGGCCTGTTTTGGACATTCGCTATACATGGAATCATGTGATACGTGGCCTTTTACATCTGGACTCCCCCGCTCAGCATGATGTATCTTTCCAAGGTCCATCCATGTTGTAGTACATCCATGTTGTAGTGCATGTGCAGCGCATCTCATGACTGCGTAGAAGAACTCCATCGTAGGAACAGACCACATGACAGTTCTCCTTGGGATTTGCCTCAGAAAGTGGCTTTTCGGCCCCAGAGAGGTATTGGAGTGCTTGAACTCTGTAAAGAACACCTCAGCCTGCTCTGGTCAGAATGTAACTCTCCAGTCTTGTTTCTAGGTTTTGTTTGCATACGATGATACATTGGAGTTACAGTGAGGGGGAGTTGAGGGCGTCCAGGGCATGCTTGCCTTTCCAGTTTGTGGGCTTCCTGTCTTGTGGTGCCCATGTCCACATTGTCCTGGGCCAAGGTCCTGCGCAGAGGCCTTGTTTCATGGACTTTTTTTCACCTTTCTAGAAAGGTGCACTTAGCCCAGGTCTGCAGCACGTGCCCTGTGCTGTTCAGGACAAAGACACGGTGTTTGGGCACCAATGGTCACTTTTCAGTCCGAGTCCAGGGATGTCTGGACTCCGGCCAACCATTCTTTGGCCAGCCCTGACAAACAGGCCATTTGTTGTGAGCAGCGACCATCAGGTGTGGATGGAAAGCCGGTACTCTAGAGGAGGGGTCAGGCCCAGACTTTCCAGGCAGTTCCTGAAAGCCAGAACCAGACTGGGATTTCTCAGTTCCTCTGGCAACTTGCTGGATAGCTCTCCCCTCCCATGGGAATCTGATTGTGCATCTCAGAGCACCTGTGCCCCCCCCCCCCATCATAACCCTTAGGAGCCTAGTTCCTCTCCCCAACTGGTATCACTCAAAGCAGGACCCCCCTAACCTCGCTATCCCCTATGACATCATTCTGTTTGCACTGGTGTAGTATCTCACCACATCAAGATGCATATCGGCTCCCTCCCCTGAGGCCCCCTGTCCTTAGTCCCTGAGGGGGCACCCATCTGGCTTCTCCGAAGCAGATTGTTGGCTCTAGGGCTGGAGGAAGGATGGCTGGGGGGCGGGGGTGGGGTGGGGTGGGGTGGCGGGCAGGCCAAGCTGCAAGCTACAGCAGGCATTTTAATCTGCTTTGAATTCTGGACTTTGGAGAGGGGCTTGGCTGTGAGGCCCCGATTGTTTCTGCCTTAGAAGCCAGAGCAGACAAAAGGCCCTAGAGAGAGAGTCCTGGAAGCCAGATAAAATGTCAGGACTACTTGTCAGCCCGATACAGCTCAATTCTTCCATCCCTATCAGCTCCTTTAAGAAGGTTATGGCCATTTAAAAATAGTTTTCCCCGGAGTGTTCTAAAACATGGCTTTAAGTGGAAAGAAAGGCTGGAGGCTGGACAGAGGAAGCCCAGTAGGGAGTCCAGAAAAGGAGTTTGCCTTTGTTATGCTGGCTGGGGGTAGGATTGGCTATCCAGCCCTAAAACCCTAAGCCTCTCCCACATTTAGAAAATATTTTCATTTGTCTGTGCAAGATGCTAGGAGACCCTCATTCCGCTGTGTCATGGGCCCCCATAAGGCAGCGCAGACAGACAGGTGTAGGCCTCTAAGGACTGATAGAGTCGGGTTCCTTCTGTGAATCTCCTGCTCTAAAGATCACAGTAATGGGAGAGCCAGACCAGAACGGACTGCTGCATGCTTCTTATGATTACGACAGCCGTGACATACTTTTAGCTCCAGTTAGCTACTGAGGGTCGGAAGGATGGTCCAGATCATCAAACTGCTGTCTTTCTTATGCTTATCTTTTTTTTTTTTCCTTAATGGCGCTAGTGAAAACAGCTTCCCCAGAAAAGGTAATGCCAGCACCCCTTATATTTCCCTCCTTTGCAGCCAGTGACTGTTTGGAAAGCGCAAATTATTTACCTTTCCTCTCCCCTCCCTCCTACCATTGGATTTTTATTTTCCCCCCCATTGAAATTTTTTTTTTTCCAGGAGAAAAACAAAAATTAAGATGCTTCCACCCACCTTCGCATTTTAATTTCTTAAGAAATGAAATGGGCATCCTAGGTGCACAGAGACTTTCCTCAACTCTACTCCAACATCCGCTCAGTTCTTGGATGACTCAGGCCTCTGAGGAAGGGCCAGGCGGGTGCCACTTAAATGGGCCTTTGGAACGCCAGTTGGACCCCTGAGATCCACTGTTGGTGAATTGCCCTCGAGGCTGGGCCCAGGGCCTTCTTTGTGACCGCCTTGCCATTTGTTGGGGACAGAGGTTGGTTAACCACTCCGTTTGGTGAGACTCCCAACTTGTCACCAAATAGTATTGAGCAATCGTGTGTTTAATGTTCCTAGGCATGTGGCTGGAACCTTTTGAAGGCGAAGGGTAGTAGGCAACAACCTGTGTGTAAGTCAATTTTTGCAATTTTTTTTTCCCTGCAGTTCTCTCTTGGAAAAAAAAAACAACAAAAAAACAAATTAAGTTATCTCCCCCCACCCCACCAAAAAAAAGCAACAACCCCAAAACCAAACAAACAAAAAAGGCCAAACCAAGTTGAATTTCTTCATTCATATTTGTTTTCACCCAGCTAGTTTCCCTTGGGTTCAGCGTCCAAGAGGGGAGATTTGCCATCCTCTCTTGAATACAGCCCCTTCCTCTGATTTCGCCCCCCTAATCTAGAAGTATTCTCTGGTGTCACAGTGCCCATCAACGGCACAGTGGCATGGATAGCCTCAACATTTTTGAAAAGTCCAAAGTTGAAAGTATTTGATCCATCAAGTCCCCTCTTGGGAGTTATGAATGGGGGGTCTGTTTTCCTCGGCTTGCAATTTAGGGATTGGCCATTTGTTTCTAAATCTCTTGGCCCGGTCTCTGGAATCAGGATGGGGCTGAACCCCGACCCTCAAACTTTCTATCATAGGAGGTCGAGGGCGGCTTCAAACTCAGGAGCCCCTGTCTAGCCCAGGGGGCGCTGATCAGTAACTGTGAAAAAAAGGAGCCTCGACATCCTGATAGTGAAACTGGGCTTCTCAGAAAGTGGCTGGAGCCAAGGAAAACGCCAGATTCTTCTCCCAACTCCATGCATCTCCCGGAGGAGCTGAAAAGCATGCGGCGAACCATGATCTCATCCCTAAGCACGTCATCCCCCAGAGGCAGGGAGATGACGTGGACCCAGTTCACAGGTGGAAGAGGTGGAACCCAGGAGTGCGGAAAGGGCCTAAGAACTGAGAATTTAGCTGAAGTAGATGAGGAATTGAAGACTGGGGTGGGCAGGCTTTTTCCAGTGTGGTGCTTAGAGAATTCCAGCCAAATGTATTTTATGTAACGGAGGACTCGAGTCTGCTCATACTTGATTTTGTTGAAAAGGTACCTGGGCACTGTATATTGTCAGCATAGAAAGATCACCTGCGGGTTAGGGGATGCTTGCTGAAGGACGAGGAAGGTGAGGAGGGAGTCTCTGACCTCCACAGACACGCCCTTGGGAGAGGGGAGAGATGAGTAGCTGTTCTGGGGGTGTGTAAGACAAGTTTTCCCCATGATGGGAGATGAAGTCATCTTACTGTACCTTCCCGCTTCCATGTCTGTTCAGGATGTAGCTTCCGGAAGGTTCCTCCATGCCGAGGCCATCCATAATGGTATTGGTCCTTCCTTTTTTCCACTGCTGGTTTCTCTATAGACCCTGCCCTGCCACCCATCAGAATCCCTTGCGGTCCTCACGTTTCATAGTTCTCCTATGCGCTGCATCCTCACCTCTGAGAAACAGCCGAGAGGGCTCTCCACTGATACCCAGCCACCAGACCCCAGAGTATCCCCTGGTGACGAGATGTCTTGCCTTGGTTACACTGGGGGAATTGTGCCCCTTAGAGCCCTTAGTAGAAACACAAGCAGGTATCGTAGGTGGATGTGGGGAGCAGGACACTGTGGATGTTCCTAAGGGCCCTACCCTAGGGAGGTGGATGAGACTGTACCGCCCACCGTTCACCGGGGTCCTCCTTGCCTGGCCTTCCTCCCAGAATTCAGGAGGATGTATAATAGTTTGTCCGCTGCAGCATAAGGATTGGGAGAGGACTTCTGTTTCTTAAGGGAGGGGAGAGACAGCAGAGTCCGTGCAAGAATATTCTAGAACGAGGAGCCCGTGTCCGTTGCGGCTGGGACCGGGCAGGGCTCCTTCCATTTGCAGGTATCCGTAGTGCTGGCAGCAGGTCAGGGAAATCCTTTTTCTGCACACAGTGGGCCCTGTTCACCTCCCGGGATGGGTAGCTCAGGGACCAAAAAACCGATGCCTCCCGCAGGCCTCTCCCCGCCTCGTCCATGCATGCTGCTGGCGCCTGCCCCTCCCAGGCCTCACGTCTTGCCTCCCTGCCGGTGACACCTCCCGTTTCCCCCCTTTTCCCGTGACTTATGCTCTTGCCGAGGCGATGAGCGCTACCGCGGGGAACCTGCCGCCTGCCGCGCGCATGCGTGCGCGTCTTCCCCCATTATCCCTGGAAACTGACCCCTCTCGCCTGCCCGCTCTGCTCCGTGCTTTCAGGTTCAGCCCAAGTTCCGCTACCCCTTCTACTATGAGATATGCTGGTATGTCTTGGAGAGATACGTGTACTGTGTGACCCAGCGCTCCTACCTCACTCAGGAATACCAGAGAGAATTAATGCTTATTGGTGAGTAACCGAACCGGGGCCAGGGCAGGTACCCTTTGTGTCGTGGAGCCTGCGGGGTAGCCCTGGGCCCCCCCGGGATTCTCCTAAGCCCAAATGCTAGGCAGGAGACCGCTCAGGAGATAGCCCCGCTTGTGATTCTCCCAGCCCGGAACACAGAAGCCAAGAAAAGGCTCCCGTGACCCCCCAGACGAAACGGAATTTTCACCCACCCCACCTCAAAACTGCAGTTGCATGGAGGAGCCTGTGATCAGCACAGTTGCTAAAACAGGACAGGACCATCCCACAGAACAGAGAACTCAAGCGCTCTGTGTTCCTCTGTAGTTTACCTGGTTTTTCTTACAACACTCTGAGGTTTGGGTTTTCGTGCCCCCTAGGAGCAGGCCCATGTTATACAGCTCGTGCCCATAATTCAGGCCCAGTTTACCCAGAAGGGAGGGGCGGCCAGGGATTGAAATCAGGTTGTCAGCCTGGGCAGCAGGTGCCGTTACCCACGAAACCATCCTGACAGCCCTTGACCGGTTTTTTTTTTTTTTTTAAGATTTATTTATTTATGCCGGGCGGTGGTGGCGCACGCCTTTAATCCCAGCACTCGGGAGGCAGAGGCAGGCGGATCTCTGTGAGTTCGAGGCCAGCCTGGTCTCCAAAGCGAGTTCCAGGAAAGGCGCAAAGCTACACAGAGAAACCCTGTCTCGAAAAACCAAAAAAAAAAAAAAAAAAAAAAGATTTATTTATTTATTATGTATACAGAAGAGGGCACCAGATCTCATTACAGATGGTTGTGAGCCACCATGTGGTTGCTGGGAATTGAACTCAGGACCTCTGGAAGAGCAGTCGGTACTCTTAACCTCTGAGCCATCTCTCCAGTCCTTGACTGATTTTTTTTTTTTTTTTAAACACCTATTTAAGAGTGTGTGTATGTGCCTGAGTGTATGTGTGGACACCACTCTGAAGTCCAGAAGAGGGCATCAGATCCTTCGGAACTGGAGTTACAGGGAGTTGTGAGGCCATGTCGGTGCTGGGAACCAAACCTAGGTCCACTACACTCTCTTTATTCCTGCCATTAACTGACCTGAAGACATACGATCAAATGCCAGTCATATTGTCAGTGGGAAAGCAACCCGTAAGGGTGCAGAGAGCTGGGAAGAGAGCAGAGCTGGGATTTGAACCTGTGTATGGCTGACTACTGCCCTTGTACAGGCCAGGAGGCCTGAACCAGACCCTTGCTCTCTGGCAGGAAGGGCGAGTGTGGAATCCACAGAGCTTCCAGCGGGGGGCCGCTAAGCGGTCATCATTGTATCTTATGATCTTCCCCACAGATGCCCCAAGAAAAGCCAGTGTAGACGGCTTCTCATCGGATTCCTGGCTGGAGATGGAGGAGGAGTCCTGTGAGCAGCAGCCCCAGGAGGAGGAGGAGACCGAGGAGGAGGAGGATGGTGCAGAGAAGACACCCAAGCCACCTGCCGATGGCCCCACCTCCCCCACCGGCACCCCCTCGGAGGAACAGGAGAACACAGGGAAGAAGCCCAAAGCCCCTGCCATGCGCTTCCTGAAGAGGACTTTGTCCCACGAGTCAGAGGAAAGCGTCAGGTCCACCACCACGCCCGTAGACTACCCCAAGACACCCACAGGCTCCCCTTCCACTGAGGCCTCTACCAAGTGGACCCACCTGACCGAATTTGAACTGAAGGGCCTGAAAGCCTTGGTGGAAAAACTCGAGTCTCTTCCGGAGAATAAGAAGTGTGTCCCCGAGGGCATCGAGGACCCCCAGGCCCTCCTGGAAGGTGTAAAGGTGAGCAGGGGCCACGGCTGGGTCGGGCTTAGGGTGGCTAGTAGCTATTCCAGGGTGGGTCCAGGTGCTGGGATGGTACTCGGTCTAGGCAAGCCTATCTGGATTATGGAATCTGGGGCCACGGTCAGCAGCTGGGACGAGGCTGGCTCTGTGTGTGACAACAGCGTCTTTGATACTTTTTGGGACCTCAGGGTTCCCTCGCAGGGGGTTTTGTGTGTGTTACGACAGTGTTCTGATGGGTTTGATTCCCTAGAGCTTGCCATTCGGGGTTGGTTCCCGAGAGCGTGAGTCTGCGTGTGTGTGAGCTGGTGACCTTCCTCCTAACGGTTGACTGTGGGTATAGTGCAGCAGCTTAAGGTTGGGAGGTTACCGTGGTCTCCCTTGGATCTGCATAGGAAGTAGATCCCGGGGGTCGGGGTCAGGAAGAGCTGGGATGAGGATCCAGGAAGAGATGCTAGAGTGCCTGCTGGACATCCCGCTATGTGAATGCTTCTTGTAGTGCAGATCTACAAATGCAGAACTGCTGCTTTGTAGCTTTGCTGAGACTGCAGTTACGAAGTTAGGAGAATCCTCTGCTGGCTGCTCCAGCGGCTGATTGGGGCAGTGGAGTTGGCGGTCTACTGGCCTTAGAAACTGAACTCAGGTTTCTTCCTTGGGAATTGGTAGTTTATCCAGCCCCTTGCAGGGCTCAGGGACTGGGGGGTAAGTTGGGGGTTGTGGGGTAGTGGGGCGTTGGGAGTGTGTGGAACTTTGAGGGGCTTCAGGTCAGGTAATTGTTAGGAATGTATAACCAGTATATGGAACCATTGAATGAAAATCGTTAATCCAGGTGTGCCTCACTTACTAATTTGATTTTCTTGTCTGTGGTACCAGATGGAATGCAGAGCATCACACATCCTGGGCAGGTTCTTCTTCTTCTTCTTTTTTTTTAAAGATTTATTTATTATGTATACAGCATGTATGACTGCAGGCCAGAAGAGGGCACCAGATCTCGTTACAGATGGTTGTGAGCCACCATGTGGTTGCTGGGTGCTCTTAACCTCTGAGCCATCTCTCCAGCCCACCCTGGGCAGGTTCTTTACTGCCTTACCCACATCTCATTTCTATTGGGTATTTTTGTAGTTTGTAGTTTGATCTCTTAACGGCAACCTTAGGATTCTGTCATGTGGCTACTTTTTTTTTTTTTTTTTTTTGTGAGAGCCTGTAAAATAAAAAATAATTTTAATCAATTGGTTTTTAATTTTTTTTTCCTTTTGGCTTTTCAAGACAAGATTTCTCTGTGTAACAGTCCTGGCTGTCCTGGAACTTGCTTTGTAGACCAGGCTAGCCTCATACTCCCAGAGATCCACCTGCCTCTGCGTCACCAGGGCTGGGATTAAAGGTATGCGCCACCACTGCCGGGCCGGTTTTGTTACATTTTTAATCAATCACAAAATAATAGTACTGAGTTCCCAAAATACTGTGAACGGGTTATACATGTTCATCGCTTTCTGTGATACCCTCTTGCTTTAATAGGATCCGTGTGTGGTGTGTTTGCCCCTGGTTCGTGGCCAGGTTTCTCTTTCCTTGTGTCTCTCCATTGCCCTCGAAGGCTGCCTTGATTGCTGCTGAGAAGGCCTGTCAAGGTTAGGGCGTGAGTGCAGAGACCAGTGCCACTGCTGTGAGGCACGTTCGCCATGTGCTGAGGAGGACAGTGCCGCTGGGTTTTTTTGCTCTTGTAGAGGACCCAGATTTGGTGCCCAGCATCCACATGGTAGCTCACAGTCTCCTGTAACTCCAGTGCCAGGGCATGAAACTAACTCTCCTTTCCCTTTTGGGTCCCTGCGTGCACATGGTACATATCAACTTGGGAACTCACACACATACACACAAATACATAAAAATTAGTAAGTGAATCTAACATCACAAACTGAAGTGGGGTCTGGCAAGATGGCTCAGTGGGTAGAGGCACCTGCCGCCAAGCCTCACAGTGTGAGTTCAATCCCTGGAACCCACATAGTGGAGGGAGAGAACTGATTCCCGAAGGGTATCCCTCTGACCTCCAGCCTTGCGCTGGGATGGTGCGTATTCCCCCAGTAGGTAAATCAATGTGTAATATAGACTGAAGCTTTTGAAAAAAAGATAAGTTAGCGCATTGGCAGGGAACTGTGGCGTGGACTTACTTTGAGGAACAGTGAGTTTGGCTTTGGCCAGCCTCTGCTGTCCCGTGATCTTTTCCTCGTCTTTCCCCATCTCTCATCCGTTATTTAGGGAACCGTTACCGGCTGCAATTGTTTCCTAGGGCCGATGTTCCAGAGCGCTGTAGGTACTTAGACGTCTGACAGTGCATCCTCTCTGGGCCTGGAGCCCGCAAGTCTGAAAGCAAGATATTTACAGAGCCGTGCCCACGCCTAAGGCTCTAGGAAAGTGTCTTTCCTTGGCCCCTCCCTCTTCTCGGGGCAGCTAGCAGTCCTTGGCGTTGGTTGGTGTATCTTAACGTCATACCCCTCTCAGCCCACGGTGAAGGTTGATTGTCCATGGCCATCCCCCTCTCCTTGTTAACAGTGAGTGACATCAGCCTTTGGATTCAGGCCCAGGAGAATCCAGCAGAACCTCGTATCAGCTTGATTAAATGTATAGACACCATCCCCAGAGTCACATTCTGGGGCTCCCAGTGTACATGGATTTTGGGGTCACACTGATTAGCAACAGTTGTGGGTTGAAGTAATTCTCTGGAAGATGGGATTGCCTAGCGAGCGGTCTCTATAAGAAACGTCTCTGCTCTCCGCTAGAACTCGGAGAGCGCTGTGACTCGGGGTGGAGGGAAAGATGGACGTGTAGCATGTGGTCCGCAACTCAGTTCTGAGTGACTAGAATACTCCCAGTATGTGGCAGGGCTGTGAAGGGCAGAGGGCACCAAGGGTGTAGGCGGGATGACCGCTCTGCAAGCTGCTTCCGGGAGTGTGCCAAGTGCAGCCTAACCATCTTTGACTACGTACTGTAGCCACGCCCCCTCGCCATGATCTCACGCTCTTCTGGCTGTCATCAAGTTATCATGGTAGAGAAGACCAACTGTCTAATTGCATGGAATTATGGGACTGCAATAGCATTATGGGACTAGCAGGAATTACGGAGCTACACAGAGCTGTGGGGCTGAAAGACCTAAGTCAGGTTTTCTTTAAGTCTCTTTTTATCTCTCTTCCTTCCCTTCCTCCCTTCTCCCTTTCTTTTCTCTCCTTTTCTTTTCTCTGTCTTTTTTTATTTTTATTTTTAGGCATAGTCTAACCCTGTGCAGACCAGGCTATATATAGCTTAGTCTTGCTCTAATCTTGTGGCGATATTGCCTCACCCTCTCAAGTATCAGGATTATAGGCATGAACTAACAAATCTGGTCAAGCGTTTTTTGTTTGTTTGTTTGTTTTTCGAGACAGGGTTTCTCTGTGTAGCTTTGCACCTTTCCTAGAACTCATTCTGTAGCCCAGACTGGCCTTGCACTCAGAGATCCACCTGGCTCTGCTTCCCGAGTGCTAGGATTAAAGGTGTACGCCACCACCACCCGGCACTTTTGTTTTTTTAAATCAACAGTCAAATAGAGATCAGTTGTATTGCTCTGACATCAAACTCCAAACGTAATAGGGAAGCAAGTCCTAAATTAAGAATGCACTACCCTTGGCTGGGCGGTGGTAGCGCACGCCTTTAATCCCAGAAGTCGGGAGGCAGAGCCAGGCGGATCTCTGAGTTCGAGGCCAGCCTGGGCTACCAAGTGAGTTCCAGGAAAAGGCGCAAAGCTACACACAGAAACCCTGTCTCGAAAAACCAAAACCAAAACCAAAAAAAAAAAAATTCACTACCCAAATAGATGTCAATTCTAAATTAAGAGTGCATTGTCCAGGGCTGGAGAGGTTAAGAGAACCAGCTGCTCTTCCCAGAGGACTTGAATTCAATTCCTACCAACCACATGGTGGCTCACAACCATCTATAATGAGATCTGGTGCCCTCTTCTGGCCTTCGGGCAGACATGCAGGCAGAACACTGTATACATAATAAATAAATAAATCTTTTTTTAAAAAAAAGTGCATTGTCTAGATGGATGTTGCTTGTCTTTGAGGACAGTTGTGGAGTCAGGTCAAGTCTCTGCACAGTCCATTGTGCTGCTGAGGTTCTTGGGGACACAGTAAAACAAGAGGAAGTATGATCTGTGTCATATCATAACTGACATGTGTAAAGTCCTAGCAAGGTCTTGAAGTGCTCAGTAGACCAGAGTTGATATTGTTATGATTTCAGACACCTTGGGATGGAAACAGTTTTGTTCCCAGTCAAACCTGAGCTCGTGAACCCGTGATGTGAGGAGAGGGGGTCAGAGCATTTTTCTCTGTTGGGGTCTTCTAGTTCTTCACCTTGGATCGTACTTGCTTTTAAAACTGTCCCTTACTGGTGTTAACGATTTGAGCATTGTAGGGTCTAGATTGTCTCTCTACCTATCTTTTGCATTGCGCACGCGCGTGCGTGCGTGCGTGCGTGCGTGCGTGCGTGCGTGCGTGCGTGCGTGTGTGTGTGTGTGTGTGTGTGTGTGTGTGATGAAGTTGGGCCTAGGACCTTCTGCATCTTTTTTGTTTTGTTTTGCTTTTAGTTTTTTGAGACAGGATTTCTCTGTATAACAGCCCTGGCTGTACTGTAACTCGCTCTGTAGACCAGGTCAGACTAGCCTTGAACTCACAGAGATCCACCTGCCTCTGCCTCCTGAGTGCTGGGATTAAACACGTGCGCCACCACTGCCCAGCAGACCTTCTGCATCTTAAGCTGGTCCTCTGTCCCTGAGTCTCCACCTCCAGCCCGGAAGACTTTGTAAAATCCTTCTTGCCGACTTCAAAGGAGCCTTTTCAGAGGAGCCAAAAGGCAGGAAGTGAGCAGCCCGGGGCTGGCCTCCAGCGTGACCACAGAGAACGAACCATGTACACTGTGTGTGTCCCCTTGCATGTACAGCCTCCGGAGAAGGAAGGGACAGCACGGGAAGAACTCCGTCTCAGATACCCAGGCAGATGCATGCCTGGTGACTCTAGGTAGCCACAGGATTCAGGGCACTTTGTAGAGACTTCTTTTCCACCCAAGGTTGGAAATTTCCATTTGCAGGTATTGGAGTTTAGAGTTAAGACTTGAACATTGTTCTGGGGAGGATCGTAGTGAAATGTAGGGGTGAGTCTTTTTTCAGGTGCAGATGGAATGGACGGAGGGCTTCAGAGACGGCCCAAATAAACTGGTACCTGGTGTTCCCCAGAGCAGGTAACTCCGGCCGTGTGGTGGACCCTCTTATCCACCCCTCATTGGGTGTTGCTTTCCCGACTCCAGCGACTGCCATGTTTTGTTTTGTTATTTTTTAATTTTATTTATTTATTATGTATACAGAAGAGGGCGCCAGATCTCATTACAGATGGTTGTGAGCCACCATGTGGGTGCTGGGAATTGAACTCAGGACCTCTGGAAGAACAGTCAGTGCTCTTAACCTCTGAGCCATCTCTCCAGCCCCCAGCCACTGCCTTGTTAATGGCGTTTTTTTTTTAGTCACTGCCTAGATGGGGTTTTCAGTGATTAGCACCCCACCCTGGGGAGCAATGGGACCCAAATCTCTTGTTAACCAACTGAATTCTTTGAGAGAAGTTGGCATGGTGGGGGCGGTTGCCAAGGCCTAACCAGCCCGTGGTTCCTTTGGTAGGTCACACGTGAGACAGTTTCCGGTAGCACAGCCCCGGTGGTGGCTCCATCCTTTCGCAGGAAGCCTGCCTGGGGTTTGCCGGAGCCACACAGGCTTATATGGTATAATCTCTGGGGGGCTGGGGCAGTGCGGACACACAGCCTTCTTTCTGTCTGTGCGCTCAACAGTTCCCCGGGAATGTATAAATTCAGGCAGAGCCTAAGGAATCCTGTGACATCATTCCTTCCAGCACTCCCCCCGCGCCCCCCCAGACAAAAATCTCCCACTAGGCTGTGCCTCCCCTAACTTTCTTGCCTTTAGAATTTTGCCGCTAGACAGGTTCCATTGTGCCCCCTGGTGGCCATAAAGTGCTATACACAGATGGGAACTTGGCTTTCTTTGGGATGTGAGGCACCTTGGGAAAACCTTAAAACTATATTGTTAAAAAATGAAAAGGAGCCGGGCGGTGGTGGTGTACGCCTTTAATCCCAGCACTTGGGAGGCAGAGGCAGGTGGATATCTGTGCGTTCGAGGCCATCCTAGTTCCCAGAGCAAGTTCTGGGATGGCCAGAGCTGGTAGACTGAGAAACCCTGTGTGTGTGTGTGTGTGGGTGTGGGTGTGGGGATATATATATATATATATATATATACACACACACACACAGAAGCAGGCAGATCTCTGAGCAAGGCCAAATAGAACTAGATAGTCATGTCTTTAAAAAACAAACCTTTTAAAATATACTTTTCTTTTGGCAACTTTTTTTTTTTTGTAGATGGTCTTGTTTGTTGAGACAGGTGTCTGGAACTCACTCCCTACAAACCTTCACCCAGCAAGAAAAGTTTTAGGTTTCTGGAAAACTCAAACACCTCAAGCCCTGTTACCATCTTAATATAATGCATTCGACACAGTCCTTAAAACAAACGTTTTGCCATGTCTCCTGATTTCCTCGGCATTTACCTAAATACTGTCCTAGAATCTCATCCCTGACGCCCCATTACATTTAATTTCCTCAGCGTTCTCTTGGCTGGACAGTTTTTTCAGACTTGCCTGTGTTTTATGATGTTGGCTGTCCGTGGGAGGCTCAGGTCAGGTGTTTTGTGGGATGGCCTTCTCTGGAGGCTCGAAGCCTTCTGTCCTGAATTTTGTCTGCAGGAAGCTTTCTACAGTCAGTCTTTATGTGGGGCTCACAGAATCTCTGGCAGGAAGCAACTTCAAGGAGAAGCGGTTCCGGATTAGAGTTTCGTAAGCCATCAGTCCGCAGTGTCAGGGAAGGCGTGGTGATGGAAGCCTCTGGGACAGCTTATCATGTCTTGGGAGGCAGCAGGATTCAGAGTGCAAGCAGGAAATTGTGCTCTAACCCCCCACCCCTTTGCCCTATCTCTGCCACAGAGCCTCCATGTCCCAAAGGTTCTATAATCTCTGCAAATTGTCACCAGCTGGGGACCAAGTGTTGCCATGAATGAGCGTGTGGGAGACAGGGCTCACATAAGCCGTAACATAGTCAAGATATTTTGGTGGGTTTTTTGTTTGTTTGTTTGTTGTTGTTGTTGGTGGTGGTGGTGGTTTGTTTGGTTGGCTTTTTTTTTTTTTTTTTTTCTTTTTTTTTTTTTTTTGTTTGTTTGTTTGTTTGGTTTTCAAAGACAAGGTTTCTCTGGGGAGCCTTGGCTGCCCTAGAACTCAATCTATAGACCAGACTGGCCTCGAACTCACAGAGCTCTGCCTGACTCTGCCTCCCGAGTGCTGGGATTCAAGGTGTGCGCCAGCACCGCCCAGTCAAGGTATTTTATAAATAGCAATCGTCGCTGAACTTGGATGTTTAGCAAAGAGTCAAACCCAGGTAGCCCCAGTGAGCTCTGCCCTTGGCTGCCTCCCATGGGGAGTGGAGAAAGTGCCTCAGGCTGCCATCCAGTCAACCCATGGATGACCAAGAAAACAGGACAATAGGTAGGGTCTGTTAGAAGTGGCTTAGAGTCCCGTCTGGTAATACAGATCAGAGAAGATGCCTTGAAATAATCTTGAGGGCCATCAGGGTGGCTCATCAGATTCAGGCCTTTGCCATCCTGATAGCCTGAGCTGGAACCTTGGGCCACATGTCAAGGTGTAGGGAGAGAATGGACTCTACAAAGTTCTCCTCTGAATTCCACACGCACACCGTGGCCTCAGCACGTATGAGTACGTGTGTCCCAGTGTGTGCATGCACACACTAATTGTTTTTAAAAGTAAAATAATCTTCACCTATGTTTATCTTCTGAGCTCTTCTGTTGATCTATTCAATCTTCCTCTGTGATCGGTCGTGTTCTGAAATGTCGCTGAAAGAATGCTCTCAGCCCATCTGGATAAGCGCTGGCAGGACCGTCAGTTGTATTTGAATGTATGAGGTTGGGATGCCAACACACCACACTGTGTTCATTGTCTGGTGAGCAGATTGCAGGTTCCTAAAAGGGTGATAGGGACTCAGCGTTTTGCATAGCAACTTAAGAACCTCATTTCTCTATGAGAAGCCACACCATTGAATTACCTCTCGGGTACAGTCTCGGGGAGCAAGGTTTAGGAAGGTGTAAGAGCTGGGCATGGTGCCACTGAGGGAGGAGGTACTCTGCTCTCTAGACCTTCCACCCATGAACTTCTTCACACATGACTGTCTGTAGGACACCCAAGAAAAAGAAACAAGATGGGAAACCTGTATTTAAGGGCTCAGACCTGTCGGCTCGTCACTGACCTCTGCCGAACCTTAACCATGAATTTTTCTTTTTCTTCTTTTTGGTTTTTCGAGACAGGGTTTCTCTGGGTAGCCCTGGCTGTCCTGGAACTCGCTCTGTAGACCAGGCTGGCCTGAAACTCACAGAGATCCACCTGCCTCTGCCTCCCGAGTGCTGGGATTAAAGGCCTGTGCCACTACCACCCGGCCTTGTTGATTTTTTTTTTTTCACGGTAGGGTCTCATGTAGCAAGGACTAGTCTCATAGTCATTGTGTAGCATGAATCCTTGAACTCCTGATCATCCTGCCTCTCCTTCTGCAGTGCTGGGATTACAGGCATAAACCCTCCTGCCTGGCTGGTTTTTATTTGTCTCTTTGAGAACACAGTTGACTTCATGGGCTTTAGTGGTCTAAGCTGCTCATATCCCCCCTTCCCTGGCTGAGAAGTGAGGCCAGGTTGGAGAGACGGCTCAGCAGTTAAGAATGTTTGCTGCCCGTGTTCACTGCATAAGCCCAAGGAACAGAACTTGGATCCTAGCATCCATATCAACAGGGCATGGTTCTTCACGTGCCTGTAATCCCAGGGATGGGGTGGACAGTGACAGGAGGGTCACTCAGGTTTGCTGGTGACCTGCCTAGCTCAAAATCCATGAGCTGTGTGTTTTTCATCAAGAGGTTCCAGTCTTGGGGTGGGGGTGGCGCACACCTTTAATCCCGGCACTTGGGAGGCAGAGCCAGGCGGATCTCTGTGAGTTCGAGGCCAGCCTGGGCTACAGAGTGAGTTCCAGGACAGGCTCCAAGACTACACAGATAAACCCTGTCTCGAAAAACCCCTCGAAAAAAGAGGTTCTGATTTCCAAGGACTGAGGTGGAGTGTGATGGTGGAGGATACCCAGGGCCTTCCAAGGCTTCTGAGCTCTCCGAGGACACCACACACCACACACGTGTGAGTGTACACCGCAGACACAAAGTCCCCTGTGTGTGTGAGAGTCTATGACGCTCCGGACAAGTGCTGGATGCCGTAAGTGGCATCCGTAGCTGGTAAATGCAGGACAATGCGGAGGCACACGCCTGTAATCCCAGCTCTCTGGGGGCAGAGGGAGGAGGATCTCCGTAGGTTCTAGACCAGCCAGAGCTACAAAGTGAAATCACGTCTCAAAACACTTTTGGGAAGAGGAATGTTCTATGGTTCTGAGTCCATAGGAAATCTGAGTAACTTGGTTTCCATAATAGAGTGGTAGATGGTGGCAGGCAATGATTTTTTTTTTTTTTTTGAGGGGGAGGGGTTCAGCTTGCAAACCTTTGAGAGGTTAATTTTGCCTCCTTTAGAGATTTTTCCCTTCACCCCTGGTTAATATGGATCCTTTGTTTGGCTACAGAATGTACTGAAGGAACATGTGGATGACGACCCCAGCCTGGCCATCACTGGAGTCCCCGTGGTCAGTTGGCCCAAGAAGACTCCAAAGGTAAGACCCAGGTGGCTCCCAGATGGGAGACGGCTTCTCACTGCCTTCTGCCCATCCTGGAGGATGGGAGTCCGGAGCTGTTCTGCCCTGGCTCCTGGGAGACAGGCTACCCCGCTTAGCCCCGATGGTTTTAATGAAATGTTCGCGGCAGACGCTTTCCTTTTTAAAGGGTTCCCTTCACTCGCTATGGAAACTGCAAGCAGTGGCCCCTGGTGGCCACCTGTCAACTGCGGAAGTGAGACTTGCTTTGTCATTAAGTGGTTTGTCTCAAATTTCCCTCCGTCTTTGGCTTTGTACCCTGCCTGTCCCTCCGCGGACTGCCCTCCTCCCTTTTAGAGGAACTTCCCCTCTCTTTATAAAAGGAATCGGCATTTCACATAAAACTGTCTAAACCGGGGTGGGGTGGGGGGTTAAGTCGATAAAGGCCTCGTGGTGGGACAGACGGGAAGATTTCTAGCGACCCTGCATGGCCTCACTCCATCACTGTTTCGATGCACGAGTTGGATACCCTTCCTTATGTGTTAAGCCCCGAACCTGGAATGGTTCTGAGGCCTCAGTGTGATTCGGCACACAAAGCTTTCAGAACAAGGGCTGGCCCGCCGTCAGCAACCTCTAAATCAGTGTTCTCCACCTTCCTAACGCTGTGACCCTTGAGTACACTTCCTCATGTTGTGGTGACCCCCAACTATAAAATGATTTGTGTTGCTACTTCATAACTGTAATGTTGCTGCTGTTAGGAATCGTGATGTAAACGTGTGATATGCAGGATGGTCTTAGGCGACCCCTGTGAAAGTGGCTTTCAACCAGTTTTGCTCCTGGTGGCACACACTCCCAGCACTCAAGGAGTTAAGAGAAAGTAGAGTTTGAATCTAGCCTGGGCTACGAGGCTAGTTCAAGGCCAGCTAGAGCAACACGGTTAACCTATTTCAATAAATTAAGCTCAGTGGCAAAACATTGGGCGTCACAGGAAAGGCTCTGTGTTAGGGTTGGATCCCCAACTGCAAGCCAAAAGACAAGGTTATCTGAGCTCTGGGTGTATGTAGCTCAGCGGTAGAGCTCCTGCCTAGCATGCCTGAAGCCCTGGCTCTCATCTCCAACAAAATATTGCTATTAAGTAGCCCCAACCGGTGTTTTGCCAATTTCTGACTCTTTCTTTCTCCCTATTATAAATGACGCTGAAAAGGACTTTCTAGACCTATAGGAACTGTCAACAGTGACAGCTACCAGCCATGTGAAGTCCTGTGCTTTTAAAACATGACTTGCCCACATTGAAAGGGGCTGTATGCATAAGATAGACAGCAGATTTCAAAGACAGCAGGAGAAAAATGTAAGCTACCTTATTAATTTCCATATTATTAGTGTTGCTTGACTGCACAAAAAAAAATATGCCCAGTAAAACTTGAATGTCAGATGAACAACAAATAAATTCTTCATATAGGTGTGACCCCAGCATTATGAGAGATATACTCATGTCCAAAAGACCATGTTCATCTGACATATAATTTAGGCACACTGTATTTTTAGTTGGTAAATCTGGCAACCCTAGTCGAAATGACCATTTTTCTGAGATATCAGTTTAACTGGATGAATTATTAAGGTTTACTAAGGGTAATTCCGGATGTGTGTTTGTAACAGGGGCTCACTCTGTAAGCCGGGCTGCCCTAGAGCTTACCAGTCCATGCTGGCCTCACACTCCTAGAGATCCTCCTGCCTCATTCTGCCCAGTACTCGGGTTTACAGGCACGCGGCACCGTGTATGGCTCACTTGTTTAAATGGCGACGACACAATAGTTACACATCTGTCATCTCAGCACTTGGGAGGCTGAGGCAGGAGGATTTCGAAGCCAGCCTCTGTCACATAGCAGTTTGAGGCCAGCCTGGGCTACATAAGACCCTGACTCAGCTGAGGCTATGACTTAGTGGGGGTGACCTCAAGGTTTGGACTCCAGCACTTGAGGGAAACACTCAGAAGTGCCTCTGTGGCTCGTTTCTTACTTCTGTGGAAGGGTGCATTCACTGATGATTCTTTTCACAGTTTGATTCTCACCCAAGCCTCTGTTCCCAAATGTGGGATTCTTTGAGGAAAGGGCGCCCATCACCCGGGGGTTATTGAATTCCCTAAAACTTAGTGAAGCTTAAGAGATCAAAAACTGGATCCCCCTAAGATCTGACCCCCTTGGTAGGAATGTGGAGGGTTCTAGGACCCGCTCCGTCTCAGTCCACGACAGTGTGGTGAAGCTCCCAGCTGGGTCTGGGTTGTGTGGCTCTGTATAGCAAAGGTCAGCTCTGATGTTAGCCCTCGTCCTGTCCAGCCGAGGTGTTGCTCCAGGCGAAGAATGGGGATCTACAGAGCAGGGGTTTTCAAAAAGACAAACCTGATGCTGTCCACTGTAATCTCAGAATGTGTGGCAGGGAGCCTCAGCGAAACCGTTGCGGACAGTGGTGTTCAGGGTAGACGTTCTCTCTCTGGAGTCCAGGCTTTCTTAAAACTCACTTTGTAGGGAGCCCAGGCTGCCTCAGCTCATGGCAGTCTTCCCACCTCCACCTTCCAAGTGCCAGGGTTACAGCCCACGTGAGCCAAGACATAGGGCCAATAATTTTTAATTAAAAAAAATGTTTTTGGTCTTCCAGCTTTTCACATCATCTTACCCCTGTCCACCGCGACAGACATTTTTAGATTTTTCTTTGTCCCTCCAACAAAGCTAGGCGGTGGGTGCTGTCGCCATAACGCTCCATGGGGACGAACTCGGAAAGGCACACCACGTGCCTCAGGCCACACCAGCTTTTCGAGCGTTTCTGCGAGAACTCGGTGAAATGTGGCGGAGGGGCGGTAGGGGGAGGGCAGCGCCACCCTTGAGCATTTCCTGGCGGGGAAGGTTAAAAAGTTCACAGGAAAGGAAGGGATGACTGAACGACTGGCTGCCTGGGCCACGCGGGGTCCCCGGGTTCCCAGGTTGGCAGTTTGCTTCCTTCCCATTTGATGCCCGTGGGGTTGAAAGATCAAGGGTGCTCCCGGAGGCCACCAGGATGCGATGGCAGGGAGCAGGGTCTGCTCTGGGTCCGGTTACCCTACCCGTAATTAATGCTCAAGGGTGATTAGCAAGAAATGCTTTGATCTCCCACCTCCCTCCAGGAGAACAAAGCCCCTTTCTGGAACTGATTAGGTGCTGCGAGGTCCTTTCTGGTGGGGTGTCCTTGAGCTCCAGGATACCACTGCCCACCATCCATCACTGTTCCCCCAATTGGCAGTTTCCGTGGGTGACATTGGACTTGTTTTGATCTGTCTACACCCTGGCTGCTTCCTTTCATAGCCAGATGGTGGGATTTGGGGGTCCTGTCTGTGACCCCGGAGGCAAGGCAGTGGGGGCTTACGTTTGTTTGAATCCCAGCCTCTGACCTTGGCCTTATTATGGAGCTGAACTTCTGCTCACCAGCCAGACACTCGAAGCCCCCGGCTTGCCTGGTCCATTCTCAAAGGAAACCACCCAAAGAGGAGGTTGAGGTGCAGCTGCCCCCCTCCCCAACAAGACAGTTGTTGGAGCCTCCTGCTTCTTAATCCCACCCCCTTTTTTTATGCGGGGTAGGGGGAGAGGAGCTTGGAGACAGGGTTTCTCTATGTAGCCCTAGCTATCCTGAAACTTGCCCTGTAGACCCGGCTGGCCTCGAACTCAAAAATCTGCCTGCTTCTGCCTCCTGAGTGCTGGGATTAAAGCCGTGCGCCACCACTGGTCAGCAGCTCTTAATCTCTTTTATCTAGTGGCCAGACCAGATACCCTTTGAGTTTCAGTGATTGCAAGAATTTTCTTTGGAGTGTAGCTTCAGAAGGGTTCGTGGTCATTATTATTATTAGTTCAGCGTCCCCTCCCACTTCTTTCTTGATAAAGCCTCACTGTGTGTAGCCCTGACTGGCCAGGAACTCATTACGTAGACCAGGCCGGCTTCAAACTCCAGAGATCCCACTCGCCTTGGCCTCCCCCGAGTGTGGGGATGAAAGTCACGAGCCACTGGGTTCTTTGGGGACTTCACAGGACGGTTGCAGGATGTGAGAGGAAGCGACACAGGTCCCATGTCCCCTGTGGTTTTACTTCGTTTCTCTTCCCCTTCCTCTGCGTTTGGGCAGATAGGTTAGATACGGGAGGCTGGGGGTCCTTCGGGTGTGACGTGCAGTCTGCCCCTGAAAAGGCCAGATCACTCCGCCAAAGGGCCAAGAACTAACTTCCTGTGTTGTACTTGAGTTACAGAGTAATTACATGAATGAAATATGGCCCATGGGGTGTGGTGAAGCCGCTGGTATCAGCAGTGGTGGTTCGTTATCAGCCTCTGATCGGGGGAGGGCTCTGTCGCTTCCTCGAGAGGCGGTATCCTCAGGCTGGGGACACCAGCTTCATCCGGGAAACTTGTGAAAAGGTAGCAAGACCAGCCCGGGCTCCAGAGCAAGTTCGTAGCGACCTACCCAGAGGTACGAAGCAAAACCTCGTCTCAGAAGAAGTGAGATGGCTCAGGGAGGGAATTTCCTGCCGCTTCTGACAACTGAGTTTGGTGCTCAGAACCCACGTGGCGGAGGAGAGAACTAACTCCTGCAAGTTGTCCTATGACACAAATACACTCTCTGTCTGTCTCTGTCTGTCTGTCTCTCCGTCACACACATATATGTACACACTAACTAAACAAGTAAGTATTTTATTTATTTATTTATTTTTGGTTTTTCGAGACAGGGTTTCTCTGCGTAGCTTTGCGCCTTTCCTGGAACTCACTTAGTAGCCCAGGCTGGCCTCGAACTCACAGACAGAGATCCACCTGGCTCTGCCTCCCGAGTGCTGGGATTAAAGGCGTGTGCCACCACCGCCCGGCACAAGTAAGTATTTTTAAGAGCTGTCTTGGGTCCTGCCCTTGACATTGAAAGTTCGGTAGGCTCCTGGTGAGCCCCAGGAAGCCCTGCTTCTGAAAACTTCGAGATTATTCCAAGCGCGTGAGCATGTGCTTTAAGGCCAAAGTCAGACATGGTGACTGATACCACTTGGCCCTGCCACTGACTAGCTGTGCGCTCCTGGGTACGTCTAAGCCTCAGTTTATTCGTTTGTAAAAGGGGCTAGCAGTGTGATTCTGGCAAGGTTGCTACGAGATACCGTCTGTAAAATACCTTTATGGTAAAACCCTTTATGGTGTAGCAGTGCATACCTGTAGAGGAGGGGTCAGTCAGGAGTTTAGAATCATACTCCGCTGTATGGCAAGTTTAAGGGCAGCCTCAAGCAAACAAGAACAAGGACATCAACCCCCTGCATCAGACCATTGGTCAGGAGCTATTCTAGCTCTATGCAGTTGTGATGTGTGACTACTGGACAACTCTGAACCAGCCCACCCACAGGCGGCTGATTCTTCCTAGCTGCACACCCCTGCGGTCCTAGCACTCCTGGCCTGATCCAGAAGGGTGAGTTTAAAGCCGGTCCAGGCTTCAGATTAAGACCCTGTCTCCCAAGCATCAAGAAAAAGCAGAGGACCCAGAGGAGGTGTGGGGGATTGCCCATCCTTGAGTTACCCGTGCTGAGCAGTGGTTTCTCTTTCTTCTTTTTTTTTTCTTTTGCCCCTGAGCTTCCCTTTTTTTTTTTTTTTTTTTTTTTTTTGCGATAGGATCTCATATAGCCCAGGCTACCCTCAAATTTGATTGGTAGTCAACTGGCCTTGAATTCCGGATCTTCCCCCCACCCACCCCCAGCCTCTACCTCCCAAGTGCTGGAATTGTAAGCATGCCTCACCATAACTGGCCCCTGGAGTTTAATGTCTGTGACGTCCTGAGGGCTTTGCTGAAATGGGCTGGTGTGTCCTGGGGGAGGGGGCACTGGACGGACAGACAGACTGGTTTAAGAAGCTATCGCCTATCTCTTCCTTTTGGCCCTAGCAGAAACCAACCCCAGGCTCTGGAGTGGAGCTGTTTCTTAAGAATGCGCCCCTGGGGCCCCGTAGGCAGCTGAGACGCGAGCTCTCTTGCCACTAAGTCAAGGTCTGTGAGGAGAGGGTGTCAAAGGCCAAGGGTGTCAGCTGGCCAGTTCCCTAGGAGCAAGACAGACTGTGTGAAAGCCCCCACGAGGCAGCGACTCTCTGTCAGGCGCTAGGTGGCTCCCCCGGCAGCCTGGGAGGCAATGACAGAAGCCTCTGCTGGCCTGGACAAGGAACCCAGACCGGCCGAGAAAGCAAGGTGCCGGGTTGCTAAAGTGCGTGCTGTGCAAGTGTGGGACCCGGAGTTTGTCCTCTAGAAGGTTCCATGGAGGAAGCTGTACCCAGCAGTGGGTGCCCGCCGTTCCAGCACTGGCCTGCTTCGGGAGGCCAAGACACATGCAAGCCTGGGACTCGCCGGGCTTAGTGTGAGCTCCATGTGGAGAGGCCTGGTCTCATCCCAGATGGGAACCCACAGCGGACCACAGTCTGTCCTTTCTAAGTGCCTCAGTTGATCTAAACCTCTTCCAGGCAGTGTGGCCGGTTTCTGCTGCTTCCTTCCAGGTGGCTGGTCTGTCTGAGAATCTTCCTTGCAGCTTGCCTTGTCTGCAGAGTCTTTTTCCTGAGTTGTACCCTCAGCTTCTATTGCTTAGTCTGGCCGGGTGGGGCCTAGTGAATCTGGTCAGTTTCAGGGACTTCCTGAAGCTTTTGTTGAGTCAGTTGTACCTTCCTGCTTAAGGAGTTTTTTGTAGGATGGAGTGGGTTTTTTGTTTGCTCGGGGTTTTTTTTGGTTTTGGTTTTGGTTTTTTGAGACAGGGTTTCTCTGTGTAGCTTTGGAGCCTGCCCTGGAACTCACTCTGTAGTCCAGGCTGGCCTCGAACTCACAGAGACTCGCCTGCCTCTGCCTCCCAAGTGCTGGGACTAAAGGTGTGCGCCACCACCGCCGGGCTTGTTTGCTTGTTTTTAATTTATTTTCATTTTATGTCTATGGTTTTCCCTGCATACCATGTACATGCAGTACCCTTGGAGGCCAGAAGAGGGCATTGCATCCCTGGGATTGAAGTTACAGGTGGTTGAGCGCTACCATGTGGGTGCTGGCAGTTGAACCTCGGTCCTCGGGAAGACCAACCAGGGCTCTAAACCCACTGAGCCATCTCTCTAGTCCCTTGGATGGGGTATTTTAATCTGTTTAGGAAACCAACCTCTACTCAGAAGACTGTTAAACAACACTCCATCCCTTTTTCCGGATCTACATCTTTCTTTCTTTCTTTCTTTCTTTCTTTCTTTCTTTCTTTCTTTCTTTCTTTCTTTCTTTCTTTCTTTCTCTATCTTTCTCTCTCTCTCTCTCTCTCCCTCCCTCCCTCCCTCCCTCCTTCCCTCTCTCTCTCTTTCTTTCTTTTTCCCTCTCTTCCATGATTCCTGAGCCTTGGAGGAGGGGGTGACTATAGAGCTGTAGCTAAGAACCAGGCCACCATGTCACAGTAACAGTCACTTGTCACTTGTTCTCAGGAGCCTCACCAGTGGTTAGGAGTTGAGGCGTGTGTTGACAGTGACCTGTAGCTGTAAACACATGTTTAGAAGGCCGTCTGACAGGCATATCACATCCATCTAGAAAAACCGCAGAAGCTGCCTGCCCATTGGGACCTCTGACCTCCCCAGCCACAGGTTTTTTGTTCTGGCTTACAATACCCTCTCACTGTACCCTCCCTCTTATGGAGCAGGTCTTAAACCCAACTGGGAGGCTGTTGGTCACCCATGGTAGCTGAGCCATGATGGCACAAGCAGGCACATCCTGCCTGGCATGTTGGCGTTTTGGCACACAGGATCCATAGCCGAGCAGAAACGGTGGCAGGCATTTCTAGCCGCCAGCATGGCTCCTCAGGGCTGGCATCAGGGAGTTTCCAAGTTCAATCCTAGCTTAATTTCTTCATGTCTTACAGGCACATGCAGTGTCTTTAGCGATAAGGCCTTCCTGTCTACTTCTGGCATATAACCAACAGCGGTAGCAATAGCTTTTATGGTTTGTGGGTCCTGGGGGGGAAGGGGGGGGCTTCTCTGGCTGATTACACAATGGGAGGTAGCCCATCCCTGATGCTGGTGTTTTCATCCAATAACCTTAGAGCCTCTGGGGGTGTCTTTTCCCACCACTGTAGGGTACCATTTAGGTTAGAACTCTTTAGCTGTTGTTTAATAACCCTTTTTTTTCCCCTTGGAATTAACCTGTCCCCAGCTGGGTCGTAAGGTAGCTGTGAAAGTACCTGGCTGTCTTCAGCCCCATTCTGTACCTTAGTGTTTGTGAAATGGCTGACACTTGAGTTGGGTGAGCCCCTTAAGGCTGGTCTCCCCTCTTGCTCGCTTGCATGGACATGCTCGTAAGAGGCCTGTGGTTGTGTCCACACAGGGGACGGCACATTTGCATCCCTCACTTCTTGGGATAGATGCTCAAAAGTCTACCTGACGATCTCTCATGGGACAGGTTATGTAACGTGTCCCTTCAGAGCATCCATTTGTCGAGGCTTTAACCATAAACAGGCCTCAGACTTTTTTTTGTTTCTTTGTTTTATGTGCATTACTGTTTTGCCATGGGTTTCGGGTCCCCTGGACCTGGAGTTACAGACAGTTGTGAGCTGCCTTGTGGGTGCTGGGAACTGAACCTGGGTCTTCTGTAAGAACAATCAGTGCTCTTAACCCCTGAGCCATCTCTCCAGCCCCAGGCCTCAGATGTTTTGACAGTGTGTAAAATATCAGGCTATTTCACAGGCATGCCAGCAGCCTTAGCTATTTTCCAACCTAAGGTGGATCCCCTCTGTGGTGGTATTGTGTTCCCCAAAATATTGTGTACCCTAATAAACTTATCTGGGGTCAGAGAACAGAAAAGCCACTGGGTACTTAGGATAGGCAGTGGTAGCACACTTTAATCCTAGCATTTCAGAGGCAGAAATCCATGTGTTCAAGGATACAGCCAAGCATGGTGACTCTCGCCTTTAATCCCAGAAAGCGAGCCTTTAATCCCAGGGAGTGGTGGTAGAAAGCAGAAAGGTATATAAGGCATGAGGACCAGAAACTAGAAGCATTTGGCTGGTTAAGCATTTGGCTGGTTAAGCTTTTAGGTTTTGAGCAGCACAGTTCAGCTGAGAGCCATTTGGATATGAGGACACAGAGGCTTCCAGTCGGAGGAAACAAGATCAGCTGAGAAGTTGGCCAGGTGAGGTTAGCTGTGGCTTGTTCTGTCTCTCTGATCTTCCAGCGTTCACCCCAATACCTGGCTCAGGTTTGATTTTATTAATAAGAACTTTTAAGATTCATGCTACGCCCCTCGGACCAGACTTTATGTGAATCAGGGGTACCTGAGGTGAAATGACCCATATCTTGGTAAGGGCATTTGCTTCCTAATGGCCAGGGGGACTTAATGAGCTGTGGGCTGCCACATGGAAAACGACCACGGATTCCAATTAAACTCTGTTAGATATTTCTGTCCACGTTGATTGCCCCCATGGTGCCCGACCCAGCATCTGCCAGTCCTCCTTTTTCCAATGAGCCATCCATCAAGCGAGGCCTCTGTGTACCCCCCGTCAGTATAGACTGTCGCCGGCCAAGTCTCATGAGTTACTGCTACCCATAATGCTTTTAGCTCAGCTCCTTAGCTACGTTTGCCTCCTTCTCCTTATTCCAGCCACATCCTATCTGTGTCCCTGTGTCTTGTTACAGCTATCCATTTCTGTTTGGTGTGTCTACCGGTACCCTCCATGTTGGAGGCATCTCCATGGGTGGCTGGTAGCCCCTTCCAGGACTTCAACTGTTTTAGCTGTGGGTTCCATTCCTGGGGCATTCTCAGTGGCTTTAAAGGACACTCAGTGGTCCTAGGAGAGCCCACGTGGCAATCAGTGATGGGGCTGGTAGACACCATGCCTCACTGTTGTAAGTATGCATGCCCCCTTTGCAGAGTGTGGTTCTGTGCCATACCAGAGAGGGGACTGACTGGCCAAGAGGCCTTCAATACAGCCCTTTGGGGTTGGGGGTTTAGCTCAGTGGTAGAGCGCTTGCCTAGCAATCACAAGGCCCTGGGTTCGGTCCTCAGCCCCGGGGGAAAAAAAATACAGTCCTTTAGTGGGAAGTTGTTTTGACGACCACTGGGGTGGACCTAGTAATAGATTCCACCTGTCGCAGTGGTTTGTATCGGGCTAACCAGTTCCTGCCTGGTGCTGGGCACCCAGCTCTGCTCCTCTCTGTGACCGAGACCAAAGCCCCCACCGGAACTGTTTGCTCCGCTGTCTTTAGTGGGAGCCCCCAGCCTGTCACCCCAACTTCTGGTGACTGCCGATTGGAAGGAACCCTCAGGGAGTGGGGCACACAGCTGTTCCGCCTGTCCCACAAGGATCTTGGCCTGTTCCACAGCCTCCTGAGCCGCTCTGTCCCAACCCCACTTAATACTTTTCCTGATCAAGTTATACGGAGGATGGGCTGCTTAGGCAAGATGGGGTGTGAAAATCTGCCAATATCCCAAGACCCTGACCCAGCCCCCCACCCCCACCCCGTAGCTCCCCATAGCTTTACACTGACACAGGCTGTTCCAGGATTCTGCCAATAACATAGTCAGGTATCATATGCGTTTTACCAGACCGTAATACCACCCAAGAATTTTATAACCATGCTTGGCTCTTGTATCTTCTATAGATTGATTTCCATCCTCTTTCCTTTTTTTTTTTTTTTTTTTTTTTTGGTTTTTTCTGCGTAGTTTTGGAGCCTGTCCTGGATCTCGCTCTGTAGACCAGGCTGGCCTCGAACTCACAGAGATCCGCCTGGCTCTGCCTCCCGAGTGCTGGGATTAAAGGCGTGCGCCACCGCCACCTGGCCCCATCCTCTTTCCTTCAAAGCAAGGTCTCAGGCCACCCTCCCATGACAAATAGTGGGACTGTGCCTGGAGCCTTGCAGAAGTACTCGGAATGTCGTTGACTATTCCTCATGAATGGAAATTGATGTTGGAACCCAGAAGCCAAAGGAATGCTAGAAAATGCATTAGCGAGGTCAAAGGCGGCATGGAAAAGACCCCATGGCTTGTGCTGGGTGTTAGAACGATGTGGATGGGGGTGGGGTGGGGTGGCTGCCTTATTTCGTTCTCTGTGATCCACAGTCATTCTCCAGGAGCCATCTGGTTTTTTCCCAGGCCATTCTGGGCTGTTGAAAGGGCTCCGAGCTGGCTGAACAATCTCCATCCTTTCTAATTCTCTAATGGCTTCTGTTGTTCCATCATGGCTCCTGGGCAGTCTGTGTTGTTTGAACACCCCCACCCTACTCGGGGGTGGGGGCAGTTTTGTAGGTTTTCTTCATGCCTGGCCACACATAACTAACTTGATGTTGTGTGCTCTTAGCTGAAATTCCCCAACAGTGGTCTACAGGGTGTGGCCCAGGAAGCTATCCACCCCAGAATGTTTTCTTGCAGTGGAGAAATATACACCATACCCTCTTGGAGGGAGTCACAGTCCATCCCAAGAACCAGCTTAGTCCTTCTTTTTTTTTTTTTTTTTTTTTTTTTGGTTTTTCGAGACAGGGTTTCTCTGTGTAGCTTTGCGCCTTTCCTGGAGCTCACTTGGTAGACCAGGCTGGCCTCGAACTCACAGAGATCCGCCTGGCTCTGCCTCCCGAGTGCTGGGATTAAAGGCGTGCGCCACCACCGCCCGGCATCCTTCTTAGTTATACTATCTTATCTCCAGATCCATCTACTGTTACCACCTGGCCCTGATGCTTTTGGGGTGGCCATGAGTTAAGGTACACTCAGCTCCAGTACCCACCAAAGCCTACGTATTTTGAGCATTAGTTGGGGGGTGGGGGACAAGTAAATGTGTAACTCCAGTCACCGTGTGTGACCCTCACTTGTAGGCCACCTGGCCACCCCATCAGAGGAGCAGCTTAGGCAGATCCCACCCTGGGACACCTTCTTCCATAAGAGGTACCCTGGGGACCACCTGTACCTCTCCCTGTCTCTTTTTTTTTTTTTTTTTTTTTTTTTGGACCTGAGATTTGAACCCGGGGCCTTGTACTCAAGCACTTTACCACTGAGCTAAATCCCCAACCCTTGTTTTTTTTTAACCCTTTGGTCGGGCTCCAAGGCCTCCCGAAGACTCGCAGACGCAGAAGTTGGCTTTCTGTCCATGTGTCCCCTAGGGTCCCCCAGCCTGACACCAGTCCAGCCACAGTTCAGGGTGACTCACGCAGGACCCACTCGGTCCAGCTCGTGGGATGGCCTGGCTCACTGAGGTCTGCCAAAGCCTCTCTCTCTTCCTAAGTTGCCCCTAAGCACACTGCTGCTCCTTGTTCTGCAGCACAGGTTGTGACATGTCGCGAAACTATGCGTCCGATGGGCGTCCTACAGGCCATGGATTCAGTGGCAGTGAGTCAGCCATACATACTACCGCGGGGTCTCTACACAGAACTACATTTAAGCAAAGTTTAAGTATATTGATTAAGGGATGGATTGATTACATGACTGAACGGGGAAGATGTGCCCAGAGGCTAGAAGGGACCAAGCCCCGTTTCCCCCCTGGGAGTATTAGTGGTGTTTTTGTCAGTTTTCTCCCTCCTGTTGGTTGGACAGTGAACAGGTGACTTGCCCTGTACCGGCTGCTGGACGCAGAAAAGCAGCTTCATCTTTTGTCTTCGTGGAGCCTATAGGTTAGAGCGGACACAAACAAATAAAAGATTGGCCAGTTGTAAGATCAAAAACACCAATGACAACCAATGTTGGAGAGGATGTGGAGCAAAGGGAACACTCCTCCACTGTTGGTGGGAATGTAAACTTGTACAACCACTGTGGAAATCAGTATGGCGGTTTCTCAGAAAATTAGGAATCGAACTACCTCAAGACCCAGCCATCCCACTCTTGGGCATATACCCAAAGAATGCTGATACATACCATAAAGATACATGCTCAGCTATGTTCATAGCAGCACTATTTGTAATAGCCAGAACCTGGAAACAACCTAGATGCCCATCAACGGAAGAATGGATGAAAAAAATGTGGTACATATACACAATGGAGTACTACTCAGCAGAGAAAAACAATGAAAGCATGAAATTTGCAGGCAAATGGATGGAACTAGAAAAAATCATCCTGAGTGAGGTAACCCAAACCCAGAAAGACAGTTATGGTATGTACTCACTCATTGGTGGATTCTAGATATAAAATGAACAATCAGACCACAACCCATAGAACCATAGAGGCTATATATATAGCATGGAGGTCCCTAGGACGACTGTGGCATATAATAAATTTCAATTTTACTCAATTATTGAAAAAAAATAGCCAAATGAATGGAAACACATGAACTATGAACCAAAGGCTGAGGGGCTCCCAGCTGGATCAGGCCCCCTGAATAGGTGAGACAGTTGATTGACTGTCTCAGTTTGGGAGGCATCTAGGCAGTGGGACCAAGTCCTGTGCTCATTCCATGAGTTGGCTGTTTGAAACCAGGAACTTATGCAGGGACACTTGGCTTAGTCTGGGAGGAAGGGACTGGACCTCCCTGGACTGAGTCTACCAAGTTGATCACAGTCCTCGGGGGAGGACTTGTCCTGGAGGAGGTGGGAATGGAGGGTGGGCTGGGGGTAAGGGGAGGGCGTGGGAGGGGGGAGAATAGGGGAACCCATGGCTGATATGTAGAACTGAATGGTATTGTAAAATAAAAAATATATATCACAAAATAAATAAATAAATAAATAAATAAATAAAAAGAAGTTAGAAGTCTATAACATTAGTAAAACTGTATAATAAAGGAGGGTCTCAGCTTGAATTGCACAAGAAATAAAGTTATCCACCTGACCTATGAAAAAAAAAAAAAAAAAAAAAGATTGGCCAGTTGGGTTAGTGCCACGTGGGACCATGAACAAGGGCTGGGGGTAATGGTGGTGTGGGGGACTGGTTTTGACTGGGGGGGGGGGAATGACCTGGTAATGGGGGCTTACGGGTCAAGGATTAGAGGTTTGGGGGTGACACGGACATGGATGAATCAGGCGGGGTCTGGGAGAGCAAGTGAATATTGGAGGGCATGGAAAAGGATTGATGTTTGATGCAGAGTGTCTGAGGGACTTACTGAAAGATTTCTTTTTTGGAGGGGTGGGTTTTATTAATTGTGGTGAAGTGTATGGGGCACAGAAGTTAACATCCTGGATGTGGGTGGACGGTGATGTGCAATCACAGGACCTGAGCGTACATCGTCCCTACCCAGTTCAGGAGAGGGAGATGCAGCTCATACGTGTATTCCCAGCCCCGGGGAGAGAGACAGGATTCCTGGGGCTTGTGGTCTAGCTAGTTTCGTCAGATCAGTGAACTTCTGCTTCAGTGAGAGGCCCTGTCTCAAAAAGACAAGGTGGAAGGTGAAGGACACCTGAGGTGGTCCTCTGGCTTTTGCATGTGTATGCATGAATTTGGCGCGTGTGCGACACACAGACACACACACACACACACACACACACACACACACACGTTACCATTTTCATTTTCTGTGTGTGCCAGGGAATGACCCCAGGGCTTCGTGCATGATAAATATGTGCTCTATCCATGTGATAGTTTCCCAGCCCTTGGTATTTTGAGGCAGGGTCCTATTATGGTCACCCAGGCTGACTTCGAACTTAGGACCCTCCAGCTTCCGTTTCATTCATTCTAATTGTTTTTAAATTTGCATTTGGCAGTGCTTATGCTCATAGTGTTGTGCCACTGCCGCCGTGACCACCATCCATCTCTGTGACGTTTTCATCCTCATAGATAGGAACCTTGCACTATGATAACTTATGTTCCCGTCTTTCCTGCAACTCTTCCTCAGTCAAATATATTGAAGACAAGTTTAAAAGTTGGGGCACCAGGAAGCAAGCTGGTAGTTAGGAGGGTGTGGATAAAAGCCTAGCCATGTCAGTAAAGAGACCAGACTGTAGGTATATTTTCTTTTCTCTCTCTCTCTTTTTGGCTTTTCAAGACAGGGTTTCTCTGTAGCTTTGGAGGCTGTCCTAGAACTCGCTCTGTCAACCAGGCTGACCTCAAACTCACAGAGATCCCCCTGCTTCTGCCTCCTGAGCAAAGGCGTGCGCCGCTACACCTGGCTCTAGGTATATTTTCTACACCTGGCTCTAGGTATATTTTCAAGAGAGGAAGCAACCTGGATGATTCAGCAGCTGGTCTGTTGTTTGGGGCCACGCGAAATGTCGGAGATGGCTCCCAGGTGTTGCATTGACCGAGGCGGGAGGACTTGGGGGTTCACGCCCTCGCTTCTCTCTGGAAACAGGACCATAACGATTCCCAGCATCCTGGTCTTGGTTTTTACCCCTTTGCCTCCAGGCTCCATCCCTCTAGGCTCCCATCTGGCTTACTCAACTCCTCCATTCCTCTCCTTGTTTGTTCATCGGGGTCACAGTGACAGAGCACCAGGGACTCTGGGGCCTAAAGAACAGCCATTCATTATCATTTCTGGAGGCCTCAGGCTCCACCGGCAGCGAGCTGAGGCTTAGAAGCTCCAGGTGGTTCCACCTCCTTGTCATCACAGCGGAGCCATGTTCTCTCCCGGCTTTCCGTCACCTTGCCGGCCTCCATCTTTTTTTTTTTTTTTTTAGGTTTTTTTTGAGACAGGGTTTCTCTGTGTAGCTTTGGCACCTTTCCTGGAACTCACTCTGTAGACCAGGCTGGCCTCGAACTCACAGAGATCCGCCTGCCTCTGCCTCCCGAGTGCTGGGATTACAGGCGTGTGCGGCCACCGCCTGGCCGTAATCTACATTTTTGTTGAGTGTGATGATGCTTGTCCTAGAGCTAGCTGGTTTTGTGTTGAGGCAGCATAGGCTGAACTCTCTATGTAGCCAGGCTAGCCTCAGACTTACAGCAGGCCTCTGTCTGGCTTCTGCCTCCACCAGCCCTTTGACACTGGAGATTCTTATTAATTTCCCCCTCATCAATTGATTTTTGGTTTTTTTGAGATAGGGTCTCTCTACTTAGCTCCAGCTGCCCTAGAACTCACTCTGTAGACCAGGCTAGCCTCAAACTCACAGGGATCTGCCTGCCTCTGCCTCCCAAGTGCTGGCTATTCTATTTTAGTTTGAGACAGGCTCTCACTCTGTGTAGCCCTGGCTGGCCTTGAACTCACAGAGACCTGCTTGTCTCTGTCTCCCGAGTGCTGACGTTAAAGGAATTCATCACCGTGCCTGATTCATCCTCTTTGTTTCTGGTGAATCCAGGTTTTATTCCAGATACCAAGAGCCTGGGAAATAATTGTGGCATGAATGAACTCAGTAGCAGAAATTTCCAGACGTTTCCAAAGATAAAGTTTTAGCCACTTAGTTTCATCTCTTTGTTCTCTTGGACCTGCTCACCAAACGCTTGAGTCTTGCGGTGACCTAATGGACTTCTTTCTGTCTTGCACTTCCGAGTCTCAGTCCTGGCGAGCTGCCAGAAGAACGCTAATTGAAAGAGAAGGAGGAAGGCTCCAGCCCTCTCTTGCCCCCTTTGTCCCTCAGATTGAGGCAGGCCCCTGCATCATCCTGAACCCGGGAAGATCTTGCCATGCTGGCATTTGTCAGCGTTTATTTGCACGTTATTGGAACCTTAAGACAGCGCTTAGCTGAAATAACCTGCAATTAAAGTCTGTAGCCAAGGATTTCGCTTTGAGCCTGATAACCTGCTCGGCTGTGTTAATAATAACGCCACAGACATGTTCTTGGAAAGCAATGGCGATATTAAGGGCTGGTGCCTTTGGTGAAGCCATTAGAAAGTCTGGCAGGCACTGAGTGATCTTTTGTCCGGCGCTGCTGTTCTATTTCCAGAACAATGACCAATCTTTCACACTTATGTCGTCAGATGCCATCATATATTGCCAGTGAGTTTTCCTTCCTTCCTCCCCTCCCTCCCCCTCTGTCCTCCTCCTCCTCCTCTTGAATTTGTCATGGTTAGGAATGTTTGGCTACATGATGCCTTTAGATAACTTATCCTTCCAATTTAGGAAGTCTAGAAAAAAAAAAAAAAAAAAAAAACAGGGCAAGACTGGCTGAAAACAGGTGAAATGGGTTTGATTCCTGGGGCCGCGGCAGGATGCTGAGAGTTTCTGATTGGGGTTGCATGTGAAGAAATTAGGGAAGGCTTGGAAGCAAGAGTGAAGCCTGAGGAGGTTCAGAGCTATCACGAGAGCCCTTGTCTGGAAAAAAATAAATAAATAAAGGGCGGGGGGAGAAAAGGGTTGGTTAGTTCGAGCTAGCCTGAAACTCACTATGTATCGTAAACTGGTCCCTGCCTCCCTCCGCAAATGCTGGGATTATAGTCCCATGCCACTGCTAATTTACTGACTAGTTTAGTTCATTTAAGATAATGAGTCCAGCTGGTGGTGGTGGTGGTGGTGGCGGCGGCGGCGGCGGCGGCGGCGGCGGCGGCGGCGGGGCGCACGCCTTTAATCCCAGCACTCGGGAGGCAGAGGCAGGCGGATCTCTGAGTTTGAGGCCAGCCTGGGCTACAGAGCGAGATCCAGGAAAGGCGCAAAGCTACACAGAGAAACCCTGTCTTGGGAGAAAATAAAAAATGATAATGAGTCCAGATTTCCTTTTTGAACGGAACTCCACTGTGTATTTCTATACCACTTTTTATATACTCGACATTTTGTTAAACTATTTGCCAAAGAACTATTTCTTTTACCACAATAGTTTTTTAAGGATATTTTTTATTTTATGTGTATGAGCGTTTTGTCTGTGCATCGTGTGCACCGTGTTCCTTGTCTGGGCACCTGAGGAGGTCAGAAGAACGCACCTGATCCCCTGAGACTGGAGTTAAAGGCAGTTATGAGCTGACTTGTGGTGCTGGGAACCGAACCCGGGTCTAAATGTCCTTTGCAGACCAGTAAGATGGTTCAGTAGATAAAGGCACCTGCTGCCGAGCCTGACACCTCGAGTTTCCTCGGTGAGACCTGTACGGTAGAAGGAGGGCCCTGACTCCACACATTGTCCTCTTATCAGCACGCTTGTACCTACATGCAAAATAGAGAAATAAAGTTGTAATGCCAATTTTCTCTTCTCTCTCTCTCTCTCTCTCTCTCTCTCTCTCTCACTCACTCACTCACTGTAGCTGAAGACCGAACCCAGGGCCTTGCACTTGCTAGACAAGCGAGCTAAATCCCCAACCCCCTCTTTCTTTTTTTTGCTCTTACATAATCAACTCTTTATTCTTAGAACAAGCCCGTTATCATTACCACCATCACTTTGAATTATCATGAATATTATATTCTGTCTTATTGGTCAAAACTCCACTGGGGGAAAAAAATTCATGCTAAACAGCAATCAGGTTTGCAAAAGGAGATCTGTTTCTGCACCTGTCTTTACATCTCTGTCTACCGGTTCAGCCACTTTTTAAAGTACTTCGGTGGCTCACATACCTGTAATCTCCTATGTGGGAGGCTGAGGCAGGAGGATTGCTGGGCAACCCTGTCTCATAAGCTTAAAAAAAAAAAAAAAAAAAGACTAGATGGTTGCAGTTATATTCCTCTTATAGCTGAGTCAAGAACATACCAGGTACTAGAGTCAGTTTTCAGGATGGGACACACTTATTGGAGCAAGCTCTGTCTTTTGCCATTTACCTATATTCTGAACATCTAGTATGTGTTTCTTGCTTGATGTTGTTCTTGTTGGTTGTAGTTCCATTTTTGTTTACGTTATTACCCTTGCTTTCTCCTGGAAATCATTCTTATTGTATATAGTTTTCTTTTTTTTCTCCCCCTTTGGAGCTGAGGACCGAACCCAGGGCCTTGCGCTTGCTAGGCAAGTGCTCTACCACTGAGCTAAATCCCCAACCCCATAAATATAATACTTTTTTTTAAAAGAACTTTTTTCTTTTTAAGATTTATTTTTATTTAGTAAGTATACAGTGTTCTGTCTGCATGTGTCCTTGCAGGCCAGAAGAGGGCACCAGATCTCATTACTGGTGGTTGTGAGCCACATTGTGGTTGCTGGGAATTGAACTCAGGACCTCTGGAAGAGCAGTCAATGCTCTTAACCACTGAGCCATCCCTCCAGCCCCTATAGTTTTATATTACATTTAGAACCTTCTTATTTAGACAGAAAGGGGAAATGTAGTGGAAATTTGTTCCACCTATTAGCTTTGAGTTATAAGTCTTACAGCATGCTTAAAAGGAGGGGTGGGGCCGGGAGGTGGTGGCGTAGGCCTTTATTCCCAGCACAGGGAGGCAGAGGCAGGTGGATCTCTGTGGTTTAAAGGCGCAAAGCTGCACAGAAAAACCCTGTCTCCAGAAAAAAGGGGGGTGGGGGGGTCACAGCTTCCTCCTCCTACCTTCCTTTTTTCTTCTTGGGGTGGGTTCAGAGGACTGAGTCGATTCACTCCCGGGTAGAATGAACAGCGGCTGTTCACCTGGTTCTGTGTTCGTAAATGTATCTTCCCTTTTATTACTATAACAAGTCCTTGTTACCCCCTTAAACAGACTCATGTGGATCTATCGCAATAAAAAATCCAGTGTGGTGATGCACTGCACACCAACTTGAATCTCAACAGTCAGAAAAGGCAGGTAGATTTCTAAGTACCAGGCCAGCCAGGGGTACCAGTCAGACCTCTTTAAAAAAGAAAAGATTATGAATTTGGATTAGTGGTCCCTGCTACATGAATTTGGTCAAACTGTCTCTGGATTTTTGCTTGTTTGTTTGTTTCCTGTTTTGGGTGTGATGGTATCTTCATGGATTTTCGTTGGGTCAGGAGATGCAAATTGGCTCCGTGGAGCCATTTTTCAAGACGTAGAATGAGAAAGATAAAGAGGCTCATGGTTAGAACTGTGTATTCTCCCAACCTTATTCTCCCCACCCTGACCCCCAAGACAGGGTTTCTCTGTGGGTGTGCCACACTGGAGGGCCCTGTAACAGGTAGGGACTGAGGGATGCACAGTGGCCAGTGTCCACTTTGATTCATCAAATAGGCACCTCAGCCGTTTGTCCCAGGTTTGAGACCTGGCACTTAGGTTCTGGGAATCGAACTCAGGGTCTACACAGTAGGCATTTTACTAAATCGTCTCCTCGGCCCCTTATAGTCTTTCTTTGTGAGGCAGGGTCACATGTAACTAGGTTTGACCTAAACTCAGTGTGTAACCTAGGCTGACGTTGATTCTCCAGCCTCCACATCCCAAGTGCCGGTATGACAGGTGGAAGCCAGGGTGGGCACGGACGTATTTATGTAGTTTGTCGGTTAGACAGAGGTTTCATCCTGTAGCTTAGGCTGGCGGAAAACTCAATGTGCAGTGTGGGGGAGCCCCAAATTCATGATGACCCTGCTACTGAGCCTCTTGAGTAGTGGGATCAGCAGACGTGAGCTGCCACCCCACCAGAAAGTCATTTTCAAATCACAAACATTCGCCGGGCAGTGGTGGCACACACCTTTATAATACTAGCGCTGGAGGAGGCAGAGGTAGGCGGGTCTCTGAATTGAAGGCCAGCTAGTGCTACACAGAGAAACCCTGCCTCCGAAAAACAAAAACAAAGCAAAAAAGAGGCAGCGGTACCTGCCTTCAAGCCTGCACCTGAATTTGATCCTTGAACTCCAGCTCCCTGTGATGGAAGAATCCCAGTCTGTCCTCTTACCTCCTCCAGGTGGGCACTGTTGAAGGTTCGTGACCCGCCCCCCCCCCCCCCAATTAGTAAAATGTAACAAAAACTTCAAAGACAAGTCTAAGTTCAGCCTGAACTAAGAAGTAGGTTCCAGGGCAACCTGAGCTACAGAGTGAAACCTTGTTTCAAAAAGGAAGGAAAGTAATTTTTAAAAAAAGGGCTCAGGCGGTGGTGACGCCCACGCCTTTAATCCCAGCACTTGGGAGGCAGAGCCAGGCGGATCTCTGTGAGTTCGAGGCCAGCCTGGGCTACAGAGCGAGTTCCAGGAAAGGCGCAAAGCTACATAGAGAAACCCTGTCTTGAAAAACCAAAAAAAAAAAAAAAAAAAAAAAAAAAAAAAAAAAAAAAAAAAGCCATAAACTGACCCCACCCAGGGAGGGCCTCCATCTAAGGGGAAGTACCTGACATCCCAGAAATTCCAACCATTAGATAAGGTGGCCAGATGTCCCTGAGTCTAGCACACACCTATTTTTTGTTTTACAGATAGCCCTAGACAATTGTCAGCCAATCAGGATCCTGAACCCAGGAAATCCCCTCTCCCCAACCTCTGCTATGATAAAAATCCCACCCTGCCTGGGCTCAGGGCTCTCTGCTCTCACCGCTGAGTCTGACCGAGAAACCACTAAGCCATCTTTCCAGCCCCCAAAAGTGACTTTTAAAGTCAGGACCGGTTTTTGAATTGGGATAGATGATGGGCTTAGGTCAGTGCCAGTCAGCTGTTAAATTAGTTCTTTTGTTTGTTTTTGTTTTTTCAAGACACGGTTTCTCCGTGTAGTTTTGGAGCCTGTCCTGGATTTCACTCTGTAGACCAGGCTGGCCTCGAACTCAGAGATCCACCTGCCTCTGCCTCCTGAGTGCTGTGACTAAAGGCGTGTGCCAATGCTGCTGGCTAAATTAATTCTTTTTTTTTAAACATCTTGTACATAGTCTCACATCTTCAGTGCATGTGAATATTTATAGGTTTATTTTATTTAAAGTAGGAAAGGAACCTCCATTTAACAGAAAGCTCAGTCCATTGTGAGTACCCATATGATAAATATATGTGGTTTTTCCATGCTGTGGAATGTGTCTTGAGGGGGTAAAAAGTAATTAAGTAGCATTAGTAATTTCTTTAACTGAAATTACTGCAGCCTTGATTTGTCAAAATGATGCTCTTCTAACCTGTTTTACTAGGTAATTCTCGACTCCCAACTTGGCATGTGACAGGATTCACCAATGCCTTTTATTTCCCTTATATGTTAAGAATGTCTCTCCAGGGGCTGGAGAGATGGCTCAGAGGTTAAGAGCACTGACTGTTCTTCCAGAGGTCCTGAGTTCAATTCCCAGCAACCACATGGTGGCTTATAACCGCCTGTAATGAGATCTCGTGCCCTCTTCTGGCCTGCAGTCATACATACTGTATACATAATAAATAAATCTAATAAAAAAAAATTAAAAAATAAATAAATAAATAAATAAATAAAATTTAAAAAAAAAAAAAAAAAGAATGTCTCTCCAAAAGACCTTTTGCTCGGGCGGCATGGTGGTACAGGCCTGTAATCCTGGCACTGGGCTAGCTGAGGCAAAAGGATCATTAGTTTTGGGGGCCAGCCCAGGCAACATAGCACGACATTTTGCTTTTACTATTTAGCGAGGCAAGGATTATTGGAGAGAGGCAAATGGTAAAATAGCAGGAACACAACTGAAGCGTGCATTCTTTACTGTTGCTAAGCATAAATGGCACCTTGGATTGGGATGACCCTTTGTGGACAAGCTCTGCCATTTCTGATTGTTCTAACAGGCATGTTCACAGATGCTGTGCATTGGCTCTGGGGGTACCAGCAACTCAGTACAACTGCCTCTTGAAGACTCAGTACTCTTTTCCTGTACTGGGTCTGTGGAAAATGTTCCTAAGCGTTATCCATGGCCTTTGGGATATGGACACAAAGAAGGGGCTAACACTGGCGAGGACCTCCTCCTCCTTAGCGGTACCCAGAGTCCTGGTGAAAGGTGGATGCATCCCCAGTCTGACTTCCCTCTGCCCATTTCCAGAAGTGGGCAAGTTGAGGGTGATGGTTGAGAATGGGCATCAGGGCTTGGAGTATGGTGAGTGGTTGAATGCTTGGTTGGCAGGAGTGAGAACCCTGGGTTCTATTTTGGGGAAAAATAACCACATAGCAGGAGAGAGAGCACTCTGCATTATTATTTTTTTCACTGTTCACTCCTTCAATTCATTATTAAACAAACCCATAAATATTAATTGAGGTTTTACTATAAGCAATTTCATTAAGCCTTAAGACTGTATAAAAGGAGATGATAAGACTTTGGTATATAGCCCTGGGAGTAGATGGTAACACATAAACCTGGAGGGGCCGGGGTACAGCTCCTTCATAGAGTGTGTGCTTAGCCATCCTGCACAAACCAATCCACATACATGTAGTAAAACGAAAGATCGGGCCCATAAGAGCACTGTGAACTAAAAGCTGTGTGATCTCAGAAATGTCTACGATAGGATGGCTGGGCAGACCCTCGTGAGAATGGCGAAGGTGATCGTTCCATTATCATCCCTTATTTTGTAGCTATTGTTCCTTGGGATAGGATCTTGTGTAACCCAGGCTGGCCTGGAACTCACGATATAGCTTATACTGTCCTGAAATGCTCTCAATCTTCCTTCCCAGCCTCCCAGGTCATGGGGTTATCGGCATGAGTCACCATATTCTCCTTCTGTCTTTTACTATGCTACTTATTTTTTTAAATAATTATTTATTTGAGACAGGGTCTCACTATACAGTTCTGGCTGGCCTAGAATGGTAGGTAGACCAGGCTGGCCTAAAACTCACAGGAATCCACCTGCCTCTGCTCGTAGTGCTGGGCTGAAAGGTGTGATCTACCATGCCCAGTTGACCTATGCCTTTAAATTTGATACAAGCTTTTGCTAATTTGCTCAGATTTTTCTTGAACTATGTAGCCAAGGCTGACCTTGAATTTGTCGTCTTCTTGCCTCAGCCTCCCAAGTGGCTGGGATTCTAGGCGTGTACCACCAAGCTCAATTTAAACATTATATTCTGCACACACCTTTCCGCAGCTTGCTTAAAAAAAAAAAAAAAAAAAAAGATTTATTTATTTATTATGTATACAGTGTTCTGTCTGCATATACACCTCAGGTCAGAAGAGGGCACCAGATCTCATTACAGATGGTTGTGAGGCACCATGTGGTTGCTGGGAATTGAACTCAGGACCTCTGGAAGAACAGCCATCTCTCCAGCCCCACAGCTTACTTTATAAAGAACAATTATAAATCTTAGACGGGCAGGTCCTGCTTGTGCATTGTATGCTAGGTCGGGGGTATATTTCCGTTCACATATGGCCGCCCCCCCTTTTGATGTGTTTCTTCTTACCTTTTCACAGAGCACATTGCCTTTTTCCCACCCCGGGATGAGGCTAAGTCTGGGCAGAACCAAGGGCCATTCCTGAGGTCTCAGGATCCAATAGATACCGGTAGACTATCCAGTGACACCCAGAGACAAAGAGAGAAAGTGGGTGGCTCCTGTGACCAGGGAGGACTTGGCATCGGGTATTTTTGTTTTTGTTATTTTTTTTGTTTACTCATCACGAGGTAAAAGCTCTGGCTCCTGTTGGCTCAGGGCAAGCACCATCTGCCTGGGTGGCATCAGCCTTGGGAACTTTCTAAGAACAGAAGGAAGATCTGGCTATGGGGAGCAGGGAGAGGGTTCAGTTCTTCAGGGTCACTCCCGACGAGACCCGGGTCAAGTAAGGACCAACCAAAGCTCCGCGGAAGCAATACAATTTAAGGTGTCAATTGTGCTGGGTAAGGGATGCCATGGTGTCTCCGTGTATACAGTCTGGAACCCTACCAACACAAAACAGATGTTGGTTAATTGTACCAGTTAGCGCAAGGAAACTTGAGAGAGAGAGAGAGAGAGAGAGAGAGAGAGAGAGAGAGAGAGAGAGAGAGAGAGAGAGAGAGAGAAAAGAAGCCCCTTGATCCAGGAGAGGATCCCCTACGTGGCTTCTTATATTTAGGCGATAACCCAGCACCCAGCACAGGAATTTACTCTGGCAGCTTTCTAACTACACCTGCCCTCTTTGGTATTGAACTTACACCAAGAATTCACAATTTATAAAAATCTAGCGGGATTGGGTTGTGTTGATGGACACCTGGAATTCTTGAACTTCAGAGGCCGAGGCAGCAGGATTATTGAGTGTTTGAAACCAGGCTGGGCTCCATCACAAGTGCTTATGCGAGCCAAGGTCACGTTTAAAAAAAAAAGACTCCATCTCAAAACAAAACTCTAGTAAGAGGATTTTTCCCCTCTTTGCTTCAGTCAGCATGCCAGTTGGATGGTGACAAACCAGTCTTTTTATTTGTTTGTATTGGAGTCAGGGCCTCACCGTATAGTCCCGGGTGGCCTGGAACTCTATTTATTGTAAGGTCAGGCTGGCCTCAAACTCACAGACATCCTCCCGCCTCTACCTCCTGAGGGTTAAACTGGAAGATACGCGCCAGGATCTCACCTCGGCTTCTTCATCTCCAAGTGGCGCATGTTGTTGCATGGGCTGGTAAACCGTGACTGTTCTGTGACCTTAAAGGAGATCGTGATCTTTCTTGCGTGCTCAGTGCGGCACTTGCACGGGGACTTTCTCTGGGTGATGGTAGATAACGGTTTTCTAACTCTCTCATTTGATGGCCATCTACCCCCCCCCCCCCTTCCAGCTCTCTTTGGTGAGCCATGATAAGAGAACCGGGCCATTCTACTTATTGAAATAAAAAAAGTGGTCTTCCTGAAAGTCCTCACAGGAAATCAACCCAAAGACAGTTCTACTAAATAGACTTGTGCTCACATTCTTAACAGAGACCTGTGAGGAGGGAGGAAATCCTACTTAGTAGTTTAACTGGTGTATTATGCTGTTTGGATGTCTCTGACCTTGTGGGTTCGTTCAGGGACAGCGAAAGAGAAGCATTTTCTTTTTCTTCTGGGCAGGAAAGATTGGGCCTGTGCATCCTGAACAAGCACATTCTACCACTAAGCTGCACCCAGACCCATGCTTAGCATCCTTCCCCAAAACCCTGCTCCTAATTTCTTTACCTGGTTTCTTCCTGGATGGAGGAGCATCTCCTAAGGGCTCATACACGGGCAGCTTTGTGGGTGGAGGGAAGTGTGTAAGGGGGGGGGGTCACTTTTTTTTTATGCCCTTGACTGGACTGTGAAAACTACAAAATGGAAGAAGGGTATTCAGCGAAGATGTGTTCAGTAAAGAAGTTGGCTGGGAGTCTTTCTATGGTGTCGGTTGGGTGTATACGTTTCAGAGACTCTTAACATCTACTCAGTAAAACTGACATCCCGCTTATTTCCTCCTGACTGCCCCGCTAGAAGCCTCCTGAGTGTTCATTTATAAGGTCTCCACCACACACCCTGCCTTCGTGGCAAGCCCAGGCCATCACACACTGGCCAGTCCCTCCTGTACCCCACTGTGGAGGTCCTGGCCTAGATGAGAGGGAACAGTTGGATGCCCACACGTTGGTCATCTGACTTGGCAGCGGTTTTGAGAAAACCTCACAGTGAGTCCTTCCCATTTTATAGATGGAGCTGTAGCAGGTATGGATGTCCGTAGTGCCGTCTTGGATGGATGTGTGGTTATGTGCGCCAAACTGTCCGGCTAAGCTATCCTCCGTGGTGGTTCGTGTTTCAGTCCTGTTGCCGCCTGTGATAGCGTTGGTCATCTGGGCTAAAAGTCACGAACTGATCTTTCAGGGGGAAGGGTTGTTGACATAAATGCTGGGTAGACTTTCTGTTGGAATGAAGGTCAGTCTGGATTTCTAGCAACGATATTTTCTGCCGCGTTGGACTGTTTCTGGACTGAAACGGCAAGAATTCTTCACTGCGGAAGAATCCAGATGCCTACACCTTCCTGGCCAATCTCCTTAGGACTGCTGAGCTCTGGACTGCAGTTCACACCTGTAACCTCTCTGAGGTCAGCTCCTGGGAACTTAGTGGTGGTTCCCTGGAAGAGGGTGGGGCGCCCACCTCGGGGCCGGCCGAATCTGGGGCATTCTCTCCGACAGCTCTTAGTCCAGCAGCTGGAGCCTGCACCACCTCTGATTTGACGCTGGCCTTCCACCTGGAAAGGCAAACGGGAGAGCAGGGAGGATTTAGCGACTGGGTCCAGCGCCCCGGGGACCTGGCCCAGCTCTTGCAGAGGCCCACGGGCCTGCAGGCTCTGGGTAAGGGGTGGGGGGCCTCTGGGACGGGCTGGCATCCGATCCCCGATCTCCGAGCGCCAGCAGATCCTGCTGCCAGAGACCCGAGACCCCCGTGCCTGGCATCGCCCAGTAGGGCGGGCCTCCCCGGTGGGCCCGGTGCACCCGGGAACTCCCGAGACACCCCTAGGGACCACACAAAAGACCCCACCCCAGGGCCATTTCCTGTGGCAGCAGCGGCCGGCGGCGGCGGCGGCGGCGGCAGCGGCGCCGAGCGAGAGCCACCTCTGTGCTTCCCCGCGGCGCACTGGACCCGGCCGGGCGGGGCGCTGGAGGCACGCCCCCACGCCGCCCGGGTTCCCCCCCCCTCGCGCTACGCGCCCCGCGGCAGCCCTCCGCGGGGCGGGGCCCGCCCCCGTGTCACCCCAGGCCCCGGCTCCCTTTGTGTGCGGGCCGATCGCCGCGGCCCCGCCATTGGCCCGCCCGCCCGGGGGGCCAGCCCCTTCCTGGCTCGCCTCATGCATATGCATGAGGCGCCGGCCCCGCCCCGCCCCCTCCCGCGCGGGCGTGCGAGGCGCGCGGCGGCGGCGGCGGCGGCGGCGGCGGCAGCGGCGGCGGCGGCGGCTGTGGCTGTGGCTCCCTCCTCGCCGCGCGGGAGCCCGAGCGCTAGCCAGGGCGAGCCGAGCCTGCTCCCTGCGGGCGGCGGCGGCGGCGCTCCAGCCATGTCAGCGCGCGCGAGTCGGGGCCCACCATGAGCCATGGCCATGTCCGTGAGCGCCGAGGACGACGACTATGAATCGGAGCCCGACCAGGTCGGCGGCCCCGGGGTGGGGCTGAGGGAGGAGGGACCCGCGCGCGGCACGGACCCGGCGGCGGCGGCGGCGGCGGCGGGCGAGCTCCTGCCCTGACGACGCGCCGCGGCGGCCGCGACGCCCGCGCCGAGGAGGAGAAAGTTTTGGCGGCCGGCGGCCGGCGGCGGGCCCGGGGACGGCCCGCGGGGCAGGGGGCGTGTGCGGCGGGACCGCGGCGCCGCGGACAATGTGGGCCTGCGGGCCTGGCCGTCGGGTGGCGCGGGCCCGGGGCCCCCGCGGGTGAGTTGCGGGCCCCGCGCCGCGCCCTCCTCGGCTCGGCCATACCCCCCACTCCCCCCGCGGCCCACGCGCTTTGCGGGGCTCCGCGGGGAGTCCCCGCGGCGCCGGCGCCGCCTCGCCTCCCCGCGGGCAAAGTTGCCCCGGGACCCCGCCGCCGCCGTCCTCCCGGGGTTGGAGGACGCCCGCGGCCCGTGGGGCCGACGGCCCGAGCTTTTGTCTGGGCGCCGCGCGCTCGCCCGCCGTGGGCAGCCGAGACAGGAAGGGGTGCGAGCCGCGGCAGGCGCGGGCCATCCGGAACCCGGCGAGAGCAGCCCTCGGCCTCGGCGGCGGCGGCGGCGGCCGGGAGAGCCAGCACCTCTCCGGCGAGCGGAGAGAGGCCGGGGGGCAGAATCCTGCGTGTAAAACAAAGCTCTGGGTGTGTTTACCGCGAAGATCTGTCCCCCCCAACCCCCGGGTTCGTGCTTGGCACACCCGGGAAGAAAGTTGAGGGGCTGCTGCCTCTAACCCCAGCCCTGCGTGTGAAATAGCGTTTGCAGTCAGCCAGGCCGGCCAGGTGGACATGTCCACGGAATTAGGACGGGGATGGGTCACCTTATCATGTGGGCTTGGGACGGCCTGTGTGTGTGTGCGCGCGCGAGATGCTTGGTTATAAGGCTCCTTGCATTTCCTGGGTGGAATAAAGATGTTGAAGCGAAAAATATCGGAACACTCCCTCCACCCCAGCCCCAACACACACCCTTAGGCGTCACTGAGGAAGTAAAGTAGAAAGGCTCCGCTTGTCGTGTCGTGCGTCTTGTTCTGTAGTTTTATTCGGCAGAGGCAGGGTTCATCCGTGCGGTGTTGTGGTTCCTTGGTTCTGCTGCACGGTGGTAGGCATGCCCACCCTCCCGAGTGTTAATGAGTCTCCCAAGTGTTTTGGTTGGATGAACCCAGGGGCAATTCAGGAGGGTTTGGTTTGGAACGTCTGTGCCTCTGGGGTAGCTAGCTCTCCCTGTGTGTGAAGGGCTCTCAAATTCTTGTTACCTCGACTCCTGGTCCAGTTTAGGTCTGCCTAACCCTGCCAACAGTTTACCGTTACCATGGCAAAAGAACATCTCCGCATTCAGTAGTGCCCTGTCGGCTTGGGTCCATCTGGGCTGGCTGAGGTTCCTCTTACCTCTTCCTCCAGTTTGATTGTATCCTGTGGTCCAACGTCTTTGACAGGCTGAGACTATCTCTGAGCTGGTTTTGTTTGTCTCGGTTCCCGAGACAGTGTCTTGCTGTTAATTATTGCCGTACTCTTTACATAGCTCGGTAGGTACTCCGGGGTGGCCTCTCTCACTTGGCAGCAATCTCCCTGCCTCGGCCTCCCCCCAAGTGCTGAGAGTGCAGGTGTGAGTCACCACACCCAGCCTGTCTCTGGGCTCTAGAGCGCACTTCCAGGCCCTGCTCTTTCTGAGGGAGACTGCTGTGAGGAAGAGGGCCTAGTCTTTCAGCCAGATCGGTTTTCCTCTTTGCATGGGTCAGGCTGGGAATAGCACTTGTGGAGCAGTTAGCAAGAGAAATCCTCTGCCAGGTTTTCATTTACACTCTAAAGATTTTCCCTCATTCATGTTGACTAGGCAGACAGCATTCGGAGCCTAGGCTTTGAGCAGCGGTCTTCTCAGTCCGCGCAGAGCTGGTGGCAGCTCGGGTACTTTGCATCCTGCGGACACTTTAGGCTGAGACTCAGTGTGCTTTGCCTCCCCTACCACCCCATTTTTCATCAGTTTTCTTCGACCTGGGATTCTTTGTAGCCCAGAAGAGTAGATTGTGCTAAGGACCCTGAACCATCTAGGACTAAGCTTGCCGGCACCAGGCCCCAGCTCTTCTGAGTTCTCTTCCTTCCCTGCACCTTCTCCTTCTAGCTGGATGTCTGCGGCACCAAAAGAAAAGGCCCTTCATGAGGAGGGAGGGTGCTGGAGTCCTGACGTATAGATATCCTGGATATTTGGCTACCTGCAAAATGGAAGACACCCCCCCCCCTTCCCATGGAGAGAGGCCTTGTTGGGAAGCAGTTGTTCCAGTGATCGAATTGGAAAGAGAGCTGCCACAGCCTTTGTCAGAGTTCTGGTTATCCCAGGAAAACCTCTGCTTGCCCCCAGACTGTCATCCAGGCCTGGGCAGTATTGGGCTTTATTTTTGCTCCCCCATCCCCTTACTTTTCCCCCCCCCTTTTTTTTTTTTTTTTTGGTAGCCCTGGCTGTCCTGGAACTACCTCTGTAAGGCTGGCCTCGAACTCACAGAGATCCACCTGCCTCTGCCTCCCGAGTGCTGGGATTAAAGGCGTGCGCCACCACCGCCCAGGTCTATACTAGGCTGACCCACCCACCCGTCTGACATCTGTCACAGCCTATGGACTGTCAGGAAGTGATGGCCAGAGAGCAGCTTCATCAGGAGAGCCTTTGCTTGCTCTCTACTGTTGTGTGCCATGTGGTGTCTCCCATACAGAATGTACCAGGAACTCCTCAGATCTGCTTTCTACTCTGAGGAAGTGCCCCTTAAAGAGCAGTTGTCAAGGCCGGGCGGTGGTGGCAGTGCACGCCTCTAATCCCAGCACTGGGAGGCAGAGGCAGGCAGATCTCTGTGAGTTCAAGGTCAGCCTGGTCTACAGAGCGAGATCCAGGACAGCCAGGACGGTTTCACAGAGAAACCCTGTCTAAAAAAAAAATAAAAATAGTTCTCAGTTTTTATTCTGTCTTGGACTATTTATTTTAGTTCTGAAAATGGTAATAGTTTTTATTTTATCATCCCAGTGAGAGCAAAACTCTCAGAAATGTATGTATTGATTGTTGCTATATCACATTGTACTGTGTAGGTTGTTTTTGTTCTGTGGTGGTGGTTTGCTTTGGTTTGATTCAAAGGTTTTTTGTTTGTTCGTTTGGTTGGTTGGTTTGGTTTGGTTTTGGTTTGGTTTTGGTTTTTCAAGACAGAGTTTCTCTATAACAGCTCTGGCTGTCCTGGAACTCAGTAGACCTGACTGGCCTTGAACTCACAGAGATCAAGGAGGCCTTGGCCTCCTGAGTCATGGAATTATGCCAGTAAACTTGGCATTATAGTTTCTTAAACTGAAATTTTTAAAAAATTTGTTTAGAGAGAGAGAGAATGTGTGTGTACACACACACGTGTGTGTGTGAGTGCGTTCATATGTCATGACATTCCTTTGTGTGTGTGTGTGTGTGTGTGTGTGTGTGTGTGTGTGTGTGTGTGTGTAGAGTTCCAAGGACAACCCGTGGGAATTAGTCTTTTCCTTCTACCATGTAGGTCCTAGGGGGCAGTTCCAGGTAAGGGATCGGTCACCAGGCTTAGCAAGCACCTCCACTCGCCCAGCCATCTTGCCAGCCCTTACATAGTGAAACATTTCAGTTTTTTGTTTCTCCCTTCCTCTCTGCCCCTCCTCCTATATTTTTCTCCTTTTCTTTCTTACTTGGTCCCCAACTCCACTGGTAGCCAGGAATGACCTTGAGGTTACTCTGTTCACCTCCCAAATGTTTAAATTATAGGGGTCGGCTCCTACACCACACCCAGCTCAATAGTGAAATTGCAGGGCAGGTCCCTGAACCTATCTGAAGATGTATGGGCAAATTTGGCAACTTTGTGGTTGTATTTTTCTAGAAGTCCTCAGGTTCTCCAGAGGTCCCTCCATCCTTTGGGTGTTCTTTATCCCCTTCCTTCTTACCCGCAGTATAAACAAACCGAGAATCTTCCCTGTAGCCTGCAGGTATGATGTGTCCCAAGGCCCACAGCAATGGTCATATCTAACTTTTTTATGTATGGCATGTCCATTATGCTTGAGAAATTTGAGGATAGGCATGGCTCTTGATGTCAGCTTTGCTGTGCTGTGCAGCAATATACAATATTACTATGTTTAAAAGAAGAAGAAAAAGAACAAAACACAGGGATAAACAGTAGTGGTATTCTTTGTGGTAGATTGATGGGAAACTTAGACCTGCCCCGCTACCCTCAGCTTTGGGAACTAAACTCAGATCCTTGAATTTAGTGGGCAGGTTCTCTACTATTGAGCTGCCCAGTCTTCCCTTTTAAAATTACACTTGTTCTGTGTGTCCACATGTGTGTGGACGTACTTGCATGTTGGAGGTCAGAGGACCACCTGTGGGAGTGGGTTCTCTCGGGATCAAACACAGGATATCAGGCATCGTGGCAGGCCTCTTCAGCCACTAAGCTGTCTTGCCCACTTCCTCTATTTTGTATGTCATTTTTCTTTATTACTGTTTTCTTTTTCTTTTGAGACAGCCTCACTCAGTTTCCCAGGTCGTCTGTCTTCTCACTCTGTAGCCCAGACAGGCCTTGAACTTATGCTTCCCAAGCAGCTATGTGCCCACCAGACCTGTAAAACTGTCTCAATTGCGGAAACATTTAGCTACATTTTATTATGTTTCCTCACTTGACTACCTCCCCTACCCCTCTTCATGTAACTCTAGCTGCCCTGGAACTCACTCTAGACCAGGCTGGCCTCAAATTCAGAGATCCGCCTGCCTCTGCCTCCCAAGTGCTGGGATTAAAGGTGTGCGCCACCACTGCCCAGCAGATTTCTTATTTATGTGCATTGGTGTTTTGCCTACATGTGTGCATTTATGAGGGTGTCAGGTGCCCTGGAACTGGAGTTACAGACAGTTGTGAACTGTGATGTGGATGCTGGAAATTGAACCCAGGTCCTCTGGAAGAGCAGCCACTTTTAGCCGCTGAGCCGTCTCTCCACTGTAGAAACTCTTGGCCATTCCTTTCTTGAGACTTGGCTGGCTCTTGATGAGAGCAGCTTTCCTGCTGTCGTGGCGTTTCTGAAGGGATCGGTCTTACCTGGGTTCACTTAATATGATGTTGATTCCGATGTGTATCTTTGCTTTGCTTTGGTCCCTGGGTTCTGCAAACTGTTCCCTACAAGCCCATTGTTTCCTCCACCTCCTAGGCTTCCTTGCTCTGCCTGTTGCTCAAGCTAGACAGAAATTCATCATGTCTGCACTCCTATGTTCTGCCCTTTACCGGGTGGGTCCTGAATTGTCCCTTGCTGTCAGCATGTGTTGCTTTTGCTCAGACCCTCATAATTTTTAGCTGATCTCTTTATTTTGTCGTGCTCACTGCCCGTGAAATTTCTATTCCCCTACTGTTGCCAGAACATAGGCCTGCTGCTCCTGTGTGTGAAGTCCTGTACATGCAGGGTGTGTTTCCTTAACGTGGCCTAGGAGGTCCTGCAGAATGGGTTCCTTCTACCTCGGGGCTCTTTTCCAGAAGTTGTGCTGAGCTGTTTGCAGTTCTTGAATGTGTCATGTACTTTCACATCTCAGTTTTATTCTTCTTTCTGCCTAGACTGTCCACTCCCTAAGCCCACCCTCACCACTGTCCTGTATAGTCCTCTTCCCCCTCTGCTGCCCATGGAATAATCACATCTGATGTGGTCTGGGTTGGCCTTTCCAACCTGCCTTTCCCAGAATTTGAGGCAGCTCTTCTGGGTTTGCATACCTGAGTCCAGGCTTTAGAGCTGCTACCTAGACTCAGAGCTTAGTTTCCTCACGTATCAGCAATGTGACATCGGGCAGGTTACTTAACTTCTCTGTCTGCAGTTTGCATATTTGTAAATGGACATAATAATTCCTACCTCATAAGCCATCGATAGAGCTATATTAAAAAGTGACTAGCACTTCAGAGCTAGCTTGTAGTATCATCATGTTACATTTATGTGGTTTCTGTATTTCTCTTTCCAGACTGTAATGTCTTTACGAGTAGGCTACACAGCTTACTCATCTCAGTAGTCCTAGAATTTAGCGTTGAATCTGGTTCATAATTTACAGCCGGAAAACACTTGGGTGGGTGGATGAGTGGGTGAATATGTGAATGAGGGGGTTAATGAATGAATCCCCAGTGTACATGGCAGACTCTTGATGCTAGCAGTGCTGAGCATCTTGTCCTTGTTTGTTGGCCATTTGTGTGCCTTATATTTTTTAAGAGATAGATATTAAAAATCCTTTGCCTGCACGTGTCTGTTCACCATATGCATGCAATGCCCATAGAGGCCAGAAGAGGGCATCAGATCCCCTGGAACTGGAGTTACAGGTGGTTAAGTCAATTGTGGGTACAGAGACTTGAAAGAGCAGCCAGTGCCCTTAACCACTGAGCCATCTCTCCAGTTCTCCTTTTGCCCAATTTTAAGTTAACATTTTTGTCTTTTTATCATTGAGTTGTTAAGAATTCTTTATTCTGGGGCCTGGAGATGGCTCAGAGGTTAAAAGCACTGACTGTTCTTCTAGAGGACCTGGGTTCAATTCCCAGCAACCACATGGTGGCTCACAGCCATCTGTAATGATGCCCTCTTCTGGCCTGCAGGGACACATGCAGCCAGAATAGTGTATACCTATAAGTAAATTAAAATAATAGATTAAATTTAATTTAAAAAAGAATTTTTTATTCCTGCATCCTAGCCCTTTACTGCTTAGATAATATGCAGATATTTTCTAGAGTTTTTTTTTTTTAAACACCAAAGCTTTAATTTTTGAGGAAGTCTAATTTTATATTTTTCCCTTCAGTATTTTTGCTTTGGTTGTCATATCCCCCCCCCCCCAAAAAAAAATTCCCACACCTTTTAACTCTTTGCTTAGGGTTCTGATTCATTTGGGGCTTGTCTTTTATATATAATGTGAGGTAGGGTCCTGTCTTCATTTTTTTTTAATGTGAATTTCCACTTTTCTCAGTGCCATTTGTTGAAAAAAAAATATTTCCCCAATTGAAATTTTTTGGTACCCTTGTTGAAAACCATTTGGTTAAAAAAGCGAATTTATTTCTAGACCCTCAATTCTTTCCCATAATCTGTATGCCCCTGTGCCAGCACCACACCTTATTGTTGACTGCCCTTTTGTAATACCTTTGAAAACCACAAAGTCCAAAATCTTCTACTTTATTGTTATTTTTCCTACTTCTCCTTTTCATTCTCTTTGGTTCTGAGAATCGAACTCAGAGTCTCCTGTATGCTAAGCACACAACTGAGCTCTCCTTAGCTTTGACTTCATCATTTTTTTTAAAAAAGATTTATTTATTATGTATATAGTGTTCTGTCTGCAGGCCAGAAGAGGGCGCCAGATCTCATTACAGATGGTTGTGAGCCACCATGTGGTTGCTGGGAATTGAACTCAGGACCTCTGGAAGAACAGCCAGTGCTCTTAACTGTTGAGCCATCTATCTCTCCAGCCCGACTTTATCATTTTTAAAAAGAATATTTGTGTGTATGTGTGTCACATAGATGTGGGATTAGCGAGATTCTACCCATGAACTTTCTGAAAGATAGAATCTGGTAGTTGGGAGATACTCATTAAATATTGACAGAATGAGTGAGTGGACCTCCTTTATAACATTTCCTTTATGGGTCGTGGTGGGACACCTTTAATCCCAACACTCACGAGGAAAAGGCAGGTGGATCTCTAAAGAGTTTGCGGCCTGCCAGGGATGCATAGTGAGACATTTCTTTTAAGGTAGATGCTTTTGAATTGGTCCTGAGGAAAGAACCCTTTAAAGTGTGTGTGTGTGTGTGTGTGTGTGTGTGTGTGTGTGTGTGTGTGTGTGTGTGTGTGTTTGGCTTTGGTTTGGTTTGGTTTTTGGTTTTTTTTTGTTTTTTTTTTTTTTTTTGGTTTTTTCGAGACAGGGTTTCTCTGTGTAGTTTTGCGCCTTTCCTGGGGCTCACTTGGTAGCCCAGGCTGGCCTCGAACTCACAGCGATCCGCCTGGCTCTGCCTCCCGAGTGCTGGGATTAAAGGCGTGCGCCACCACCGCCCGGCTGGTTTTGGTTTTTAGAGACAGGCTTTCTCTGTGTAATAGCCCTGGCTGTCTTGGAACTCGCTCTGTAGACCAGGCTGGCCTGGAACTCACAGAGTCTCTGCCTCACTTGTCTCTGCCTCCTGAGTGCCGGGATTAAAGGTGTGCGCCACCACGCCTGGCCTAGTTGGTTTCCGTTTCCCATGCCAGCTGGTAACCATAGCCAAGGCTTCTCTCTAGCTAGGCTTACAGAGAGGGCAGGAGACAAGGTCCTGGGAAACAATCTCTTTGAAGGTGTTCTCTGTCATTTTCCAGGGTATCTCTGCTAGTTAGGAAGTATGCTTTTAAATGCAAGTCTGCTTTGGAAAGGAAGGAAGGTAAGCCCCTCTGGCCTGGCTGGCCTTTGGCATCCAACGTAACATAACTTTGGACTGAATTTCTTTAGTTTGTCATGAAAGAGCCAGTCTGTGGAATTTCCTTTACCGAGGGCCCAAGATAAGCTCTCCTCCTTCGTTTTTCCCTTGGAGATGGATGGTGTGCTGCCCCTCTCCGTACCTAACCTGGGGCTCCCGAAAAGGACTCAAGTCGTTGCTGCATTTGTAAGAGTTAGATGAGTGAGCTGTGAGGACACTGGCCCTGGCAGAAGCAGCAAAAGGTACAGTGTGCTGTGAGGAGGAGACGCTCCGGGCTCTGCTTTTGCAACACTGCTGCTTTTTAGGCAGTTCTGCTGTTGCTGTTTGGGCAGTTGCTGAGTTTTCAGAACTCGGGTCTGTAGTCTGTGTGCCATCCTCAAATTCCTCAAATTCACAAGGCTCTGGACACTGGTTGTGATATACTTACTTGATAGCAGACCTAACTTGGCTTGACATACACAGTCTAAAGGCTCTTGTGTCCCACTAAAGATATGAGCATGGTAGAACTAACTGGTCTTATGTGTGTTTGGGGGAAGCCCAGACTCACTTTAAGGACAAAGAGGGTCTGTGAGGCCCTCTGCTACTTGAAGGAAAAGTGACTGGTGGGTGGGTAGCCCTCTGTACTGGAGCCCTGATCATCCTTGTTACTCCCATCACAGGGGAGGTGAGGGTGCATGGGCCAGAAACCCTGCAAAAGCCAATTGGGGTTCAGAGCAGATAGAGTAGGAGTATTACAGTCCTTTTCTCTAGGCACTTGTGCCTGTAGAGGCCTGATAACTTCCTTGAATGTTACAGGCTGCTAGGAAAGTGTGTTTGAGAATAATTAGTGACTGATGATGTGGTTGTGTTCATGGAGAAAGGTAGACTCCGTTTCTTCCTAATGTGGATAGGAGTCCTAGAAAGCCCCTGAGGTCAGGGAGGTTGTGTGTGATGGGAAGGGGGTCCCTGGAAGCTGGCAAGCTCTTCAGGCCTGTGGGATAGGCATCTCTATGCGGAGTCAAGTATGACAAACTACAGAAGTTTACTGAGGATAAGCAGTTGCCTGAAGAGTGACTTTAAACATTAGGTGGCAGTTAGGCTAATAGGTTTCAACATGAGCAGTGCCCTCCCTAGCAGAGGGACTAAACTTGTCCCAGTAAACTCAAGCTACAAAGGGTGCTCTAGACCGTTCTCAACCTTCCTGATGCTATGACCGACCCTTTAATACAGTTCCTCATGCTGTGACCCCCCAACCATAAAATGACTTTGTTGCTACTTCATAACTGTAATTTTCCTACTGTTATGAATCGTAAAGATCTGTGTTTTCTGATGGTCTTAGGTGACCCCGTGAAAGGGTTGTTTGGCCCCCAGGTTAGAACCACTGCTTTAGACAGTACTGTCTTCCATGCTGTCCTTCCTGTCCAGAGCCTTGGGGGACAGTGGCCCCCACGAGTTATTTTGGCAGGCCTGGGTGTGCAGGAGGCTTTGTTTGGGGCTGGGGACTAGGTAAGAACTATAGCTGTTGAGTACTGCTTTATTTTTATTTCATCTTTTTTTTTTTCCAAGTCATAAGGGAGAATACACTTGAAGCCCAGCTAGGGAGGGTCTCTGAAGTCAGAGGGCCCTCTTCAGGGTGTCTTGCCCAGTTCTCCCTGGGTATCTGGGTGGCAAGGAATCTATCTGATGGCCAAACAGCGTTGTATGAGATCCCTGTGATGTCAGCTCTTCTGTGCCTTGTCTCAGAGGAACAAGCAGCTCGAGACACTCTCGTGAGTGCTGGGCCACTGAGCTTCCCCCAAAGTGTCTGCCCTGGTCCTGTTGCAGTGTTTCTCAGCCAAGTTTGGAGGAGAGGGCACTGGTGTTCTGGAACAGGTATCAGAAGCAGACAGTGGCCTGGTGTGCCCCCTTTCCCAGGAAATGTCGCTGAACTCTGGGCAGGAGGTCATCAGGGTCTAAAAGGTCTGTGGCCAGGGCAGTTGTGAACACAGACAGCCAGGGAGCATCCTGTAGTAGTTGAGTTACCTCTAGCTGTGCTAGTAGAGGGCTTAAAACTATAGGCCTTTACTCACAGTTTTGGAGACCAGAAGTCTGAGACCAAGCTTGCTTCAGAGGTTCAAGTTAGGATCCTTCCTTGCCTCTGGCTTCTAATGTTGATCTGGAGTCTGTGATATTTCTTGGTTTACAGAAGAATGCCAGTCAGATGGTACTTTTCCTTGTGTCTTTGTATTTGTTCCCATGTACATGTCTGCCTGTCTCCAAGTTTCCCCCTTTCAAAAGGTTACCTGTTGTACAATTTGAGCTTACCTGACTTTAACCTAATTGTCCTTAATCCCACCTCAGTATGGTCGGTCACTTTCTGCGGTGCCAAGGTTGCCAACTGAAGCATCTCTTGCTTGGGTATACAGCTCAACTTGACACCCTCTCCTGGGTGCTTGACTAGCCTGGGGCCTCCCATCTCATTGTTCTATCTATTCTCTACCAGAACCGGGTGGTGGGCCGGCCGAAGGGTAAGCTGGGCCCGGCCTCAGCAGTGAAGTTGGCCGCCAACCGAACCACAGCAGGAGCTCGCCGGCGCCGGACGCGATGCCGCAAGTGCGAGGCGTGCCTGCGGACGGAGTGTGGAGAGTGCCACTTCTGCAAGGACATGAAGAAGTTTGGGGGCCCCGGACGCATGAAGCAGAGCTGCATCATGCGGCAGTGCATCGCGGTGAGTGCGCAGGAGGCGTGGGTAGGCTCTTCCTGCAGGGCTCTGGCCCTCCCTGCTTCCAGCTTGCTGCTCTGTCCTGCCCTAGAGGAGCTCCTTGTGGGATGAGGGTCAGGTGATGCTCTTTGCAGCCACCCTTGATTGTGCTGGGGTAGGGTAGCCTTGCCATGGGTCAGGCTCCGATTTGTCACCTGGTGGGCTGTAACTCTTCCCTTCTTAAAATGGCTGAGTCCTTTGAAGTCCCTCTTTTTTTTTTTTTTTTGGTTTTTCGAGACAGGGTTTCTCTGTGTAGCTTTGTGCCTTTCCTGGAACTCACTTGGTAGCCCAGGCTGGCCTCGAACTCACAGAGATCCGCCTGGCTCTGCCTCCCGAGTGCTGGGATTAAAGGCGTGCGCCACCACCGCCCGGCAAAGTCCCTCTTATTAAAGAGGTCAGGGCAGCTGTCTTGACTGTGACCCTGTTGCCAACATTTATGGTCCAGTTCATATGATTATGGGTCCTTCCTTCCTGTCCTTTCTTCATAGATAGAAGTTTGGGTGGAAAGTCAGTTTTGTTCTAGACAAGGAAGACTGATACATGGCATGGGGGAGCTGGGGCCATGGAGAGCTTGGCCAGCCCCTTCAGATGCCTCACACTTCTTTGGCAACCGGACACAGTGCTGGGGTTCAATTTTAGTTCCTTCCTCCACACACTCTCAGACATTGCCTTCCCTGAGGCGCTGCTCCCTGGGGGCCCAGTGGTCTTCCTCCTACCCCACTGAAAAGCTGCCTTAGCTGGAGGAACCAGATTCCTCCACCCTGGTGAACTGGTCCATAAGTCTGTCATGGTATTGGGTGAGGGAGCTTTTTCTCCCAGAATGCTGCTGCCCACCCGCCTTGGGCACCCGCCCTTTGCCCCTGTGCACATACTGTCTTGTTTGTTACTTGTGGTTAAAAAAAAAAAATACACAACCTAAAATTTGCCAGCTTGGCTGTTTTTAAGCATATGGCACACCAGTGCTAATTTTGTGCACGTCTGTGCTGCTGATCTAGATCTAGAGGGCATTTCCATCTTCCAAACCCAAACTCCAGCCATTTGCCAACTTCCTAGAAACCACAACAACGGCATTTTCAGTTTCTAAGAGTTTAACCACTGTAGATAGCGTGTGTGTGTGTGTGTGTGTGTGTGTGTGTGTGTGTGTGTGTGTGTGTGTGAAATTGGACAGTGTCATTTTATGAGTAGTTTATTTTACTTAGCATAATATGCTCAAAGATACAGTTGTCAAGCGTGACAGAATTGTTTCCATTTAAAATGTTGTTTGTTTGTTGTGCCATGGTGTTGCTTTGTGGCCCTGCCGGCATGAAACTCTCCAGTCCTGAACCGGCCTCCCACATGCCAGGGTGATAGGTGTGTGCCACCACACCTGGCGCAGAAATTTGTTAATGCTGAGTAATATTATATATATAATGTTACATTAAATGTATATCATACCTTTTTGGTTTTTCTTCTGAGTGTGGATATTTGAGTGGTTTCTGCCACGTGCCTCCTGTGAGTAACGCTGAAGTGAACAGGAACGCCTTTTTGAGATCTGGCCTCTGTGGGCAGAAGTGGAACTGTTGGGTCCTAATTCTGTTTTTAGTTTTTGAGTGATTTCCATAGTGGTGAGATAATTTCACATTGAATGAGAAGTACAGAGATTCCATTTCTCTGTAGCTTTGGCCACATGATTTTCTTTAATAAGTGTTGCCCTAATGATGATTGATGTTGAACACCTTTTCATTATACATCTTTCAAGTTCTTCACCCATCTTTCAGTTGGATTTTTTTGGTCTTTTGTTTTGATGAGTTGTAGAAATTCTTTATATATTCTGCATATTATCCCTCAAAATCAAGTGCAAATGTTGTTTTTGGGGTGGGTGTTTTTTTTTTTTTTTTTTTTAGATTTATTTACTTTGTTTTAGATGTGTGACTGTTTTGCCGGCATGTGTACACAGCATATGCATGCATTGTAGGAGTGTTTTGCCTGTGTGTATATCTGTGCACCACTGTGTCTGCCTGATGCCACAGAGGCCACAGTGTCAGCTATCAGGTCCCCTGAGACTGGAGTTACAGGTAGTTGTGAGCCACCAAATAAACAGGTGCTGGGAGTTGGACCTACATCATGACTCTAATTAATCTTAGCACTCAGGAGGCAGGCAAATCTCTGAGTTCAAGGCCAGTCTGGTCTACATAGAGTTACAGACCAGCCAGAGCTGTATAGAGAGACCTGTCTTTTTTTAAAAAAAAGAAGGGAAAAAAAAAAAAGCCTTTGTGAAATAGCAGACAGAAAGAAGGTTGTGGGATGAGGGGACATCGGCCACCTTGGTGTCCGGGAAAATAGAGACAACTCGCTGAAATCCAAGGAGAAGTTCCAGTCTTAACAGAAGCAGCAAAAGCTGGGTTTTGGAGGACAAGAAAAGACAGGAAGGACCTGATGAGGGGAGCAAGGTCAGGGAAACTGCACAGGAAATTGTCAGTCTGGGAGTGGGTCGGGGCATGTAGAACAAGGAGCTCGGCCATGGCTTTGAGAGGTTAGGGGCAGGCGTGGTGGGAACAAACAGCCCAGAGAAGCAAGAGGAAGGTCTGAGGTGAAGACTGATTCCGAGGCACCAGAGGTGAAGCTACTCCGAGATCCTGGCATGGAGGTGGGCTTGGGCGGCAAGGGGAGTGTCTGTAAGAAGAGACAGGGAGCCTAAAGGATGGAGACACCATACATCAAAATAAGGGCTGGAAAGGGGCGGGGCATGTGGGTCACAGGCAGGTAAAGGGAACGGGTAGAGGAAGACTAACCCTCAGAGAAGCTGAGGCAGGATTGACAGAAGTGTGCGGCCAGCCTGTTCTGAACGCAGCCGTTGCCAAAGCAGACTGGACTACAGAATGCAGTGTCTTTGGGGGAAAATGTTTAGCCAGTTTAGGAAGCTATGTGGGGACAGAGAAAGCAGGAGACAAAAGAGTCTCCCTGCTAACAAGGCCGTGCAAGGAGGCACCTAGTCAGGCTCTACAGAGATAAGATGGCACATCCCACAGGTTTCCCATGTCTTTCTACTTGTACAAAGGTGCTAATCACAGGTCACTTCCAGCTGTGCCAAGGTTTAGGTGACAGTGTTCTCAAAACCAGCAGTTTCCACAGTCAGACTCCTTAAAATTGTGGGTTGCTGTTTGTTTGTTTGTTTGTTTTTGAGATAAGGTCTCTCTGTGTAGCATTGGCTGGCCTCAAACTCATGGCAACCCACCTGCCTCTGTTTCTGCCTCTGAGTACTGGGAATAAAGGTGTTTGTCACTATTCCCAGCCTCACAAAGACTTTCGAACTTCTCTGGAATCTGTGTATCCCAGCTTACGTTAAGGTCCTTGTGGAGCAATTTAAACTGATGGTACTTCCCCTGTGTACTAGGCACCAGTTGGCACGAGAAGGCTGAAGATCTGCCTTGGCCCCTGACCTCACTCTTTATCATCATGTATAGCAATTCTCTAATTATATGGTCTTAAGAAATTATAAGGACCCCAGAAAACTATTGTTTATCTGTGTTATTTATTTACTAGTACTATATTTGAAATTACAATTGAAATAAAAGTTTTAAGTTCATTTTACAAGTAAGCATGTTCATGACATGTTTTTATGAGTGCCAATTCTATATTTTCAAAATTAAAAGTAATTAGAAAGGGGAAAGAGTGGCATTGTGTCATGTTCCTATAAATCTCTTGTATCTGGCTTGTTTTTATATCTACTTCTATATACCACCTGTTAGATATTTTGGATGGCAGATGAGGAAATCCAGCCTCCCACAGATAGTTGGGCAATGACTTCTGCCCATAAGCCTGGATCCTTTCAAGCCTTCAGAATCCCACAGGTGGCAGCTTCTTTTATTTATTTTTTATTTGTTTATTGGTTTTTCGAGACAGAGTTTCTCTTTGTAGCTTTGGCTGTCCTTGAACTAGCTTTGCTTTGTACACCAGGCTGGTCTTTTCAGCAATCCTCCTGCCTCTGCCTCCCCAGAGCTGGGATTGAAGGCATGGGCCGCCACCACCCTTCAGCAGCTTCTTAAACTTAGTTGCAAAATGGAATCTGAAACTATATCAGTCAGCTTTTTATGCCGTGACATTAAAAGTTGTCTTCCCCTTGCTCCTCGAGTTACGTTTTAACATTACACACTGGCCACTGAGTTTCCCAAATTTGCAAAATACCCTACGCAGATACACATAGTCACATTTTATAGTATTGCCATCATTCTGATAAGAAAACCTGTTTCTGGCCGTGGAAAGACTACCAGATGAAGGAAAACTTCATTTGCTTTTAGATTCTTGAAATTTGTAATTTGTACCAACCAATTGGCAGTTTTCTTTTTGCAAATGCCAGGATCACGTTTTAAGTCTTCAAGAAAATGCAACAGCGGCTACTGGTTTTTCTACTCTTTCAAATAAAAATTTTGTTCTAAGCCAGACATGGTAACTCACACCAATAGTCCCAGTAATGGGGAGGCTGAAGCAGGTAGGTCATGAGTTTCCAGTTAACCTGGGCTACGGTGTGAAACTGACTCTAGACAGACAGACAGATGATAGATAGATGGGTAGATGTACGTAGGTAGGTAGGCAGATAGGTAGGTAGATAGATAGATATAGATAGATAGATAGATAGATAGATAGATAGATAGATAGATAGATAGATAGATAGATAGATAGATAGGTGAGACAAAAATAAAAGATGTCCTGTGGAGAACCTGGTGGTCAGTGGAGCTCAAAAGTTAGTCACATGTACTTTTCCTTTAATAACGGTCCCTCAGCATGGGGAAGTATTTTGTGCATACTTCCTGTGTGAAAAGGATGTGTGTTCAAGGGTTGAGGTTTTCATGAAGTTAATAATCAAAGACTATTGGTGGAACTGGTGATCTTTTCAGTGTGCATGTCACCTGGAGTGACTAGTTGCCTAGATAGCAAGACCTGGCCTCTAGTACTGAGGACCCCAGCGGTTTCACCCACCCATGCTTCTGTACTGTTGCTGCAGAAGGCAATCATGTCTTGCTCTGGGTTTTTGTTTTTGTTTTTGTGGGGTTTTTTTTGTTTTGTTTTGTTTTTTGTTTTTGTTTTTTTTTGTTTTTTTTGAGACAGGGTGTCTCTGTAGCTTTGGAGGCTGTCCTGGATCTCACTCTGTAGACCAGGCTGGCCTATGTCTTGCTCTTATTATGACCCCACATCCCTCCTTTGAGGTCTTGGAAACAAAGGCCGTTGATTGTGCCCTGACACCAATGGTAAGATGAACTTCAGCCCTCTGTGGACATACTTCTTTCTGGTCTTTTCCAAGTGGGAAGCCTTGCCTGACTGTACATTTAAGTTTGTCAACATAAACAGAATATGTTCTTCATGTTGTCTGCCTCCTCCTACCAGAAGATAAGCTTGGGGTGTAAGAGGTTTTGATCTGCCTTGTTCATTGCTCTATTCTTAGTTCTTATATAGAGTACCTGGCACATAGAGGTCCTGATAGAATGTAAAGAGATTAATCAATTCACTTGGACCAGCTTTCTGACTCCTGACAGGCCCAGTCTCCAGTGGGGTCTGTCTTCACTCCCTGCTGACTTGAATGTTCTTGGGTCCTCAGCCAGTGCTGCCCCACACCGCCGTGTGCCTTGTGTGTGGCGAGGCAGGGAAGGAGGACACAGTGGAAGAGGAAGAAGGCAAGTTTAACCTCATGCTCATGGAGTGCTCCATCTGCAACGAGATCATCCACCCTGGATGCCTTAAGGTAGCATCCCTAGGGGCCCTGAACCACCCCCCACCCCCCACCCACCCCACCCCCGCTTCAGGGCCTGATGCTTACGATGTGGCAGCTAGGTTCCCTCCCTAGAGACTGCTGCTCAGGTGGTGAGGATAGACAGTGGCATGCTGAATTCCTAAAGGACTCTCAGTTCTAGGGTATTCTGCGTCAGGTGATAAGCCCAAGAAGGCAGGCAGAGTTTGGAGTAGTGGCCTAAGTGAGGAAGTTCATTCTGAACACCCAGTACCTCACAACTACAGCTGGATCCACAGCATCTCAGGAGACAGAACACAAGGATCCTGACTCCTGGCTTCTGGAAGGAAAGGGCCCGAGCCAGGGAGGGCGGGGCCTGAGCAATAGGTGGTTTCTCCACTGGGCCTCTGCACCAGGAACCGGTTCCTGTGATATGCTAAGACAGGACTGCCTTCTGGGTGACCTCTGTGTCTGCCTGGCTCAGGTGGCTGGTTCCTTCTGGGTGACCTCCGTGTCTGCCTGGCTCAGGTGGCTGGTTCCACCTTGGAAAGGAAGAAACCATTCTGTGCTGGCACGTCTCTGTCCCAGAATACATTCGTATCTGTGGGCTGCAAGGGTGAGGGCCTTTGCTTTGGCCCTATTCCCTCATCATACCCACCTGATGGGGTGCTGTGCCACCCATAGCTTTGGAAACCAGCCTCTCCTGGTAGTTACTGCTCCACTAGTTCTCCTGTGCTCAGCTAAGGTAAATAGCACAACCACGTGGTGGATCCTTTTGGCTAGACACAGATGGACGTGGCTTTGGGAGAGGAGGGGTTGGGAATGCTGAGGCAGGCGGGGCCTTGAAGAGACCTTGTATCCTTGTGGACCCTCTGCGCACCCTCCCTGCCCACTGAGTCCTGTCCTGTCCTTTCAGATTAAGGAATCAGAGGGTGTGGTCAACGATGAGCTTCCCAACTGCTGGGAGTGTCCAAAGTGTAACCATGCTGGCAAGACCGGGAAAGTGAGTGCGGACTCCCGTCACTGGCTGGGTTGGGTTGGCAGAAAGGGGCGGGCTGGGCCTTGCCAGGACCAGCCTGTCCCCAGTTGTCAGTCAGGTGGGGTGTGGCGGGCTGGGAGAGGAAGAGCAAGTTCAAAGATATATAGTTGGATTGTTCTTCTCTCTTTTTGGCCTACAAGCAAAAGCGTGGCCCTGGCTTTAAGTATGCCTCCAACCTGCCCGGCTCCCTGCTCAAGGAGCAGAAGATGAACCGGGACAACAAGGAAGGGCAGGAGCCTGCCAAGCGGAGGAGTGAGTGTGAAGAGGCTCCCCGACGCAAGTCAGACGAGCACCCCAAGAAGGTGCCCGCAGATAGCATTCTACGCCGAAAGTCTGATGATGTGCACCTAAGGAGGAAGCGGAAATATGAGAAGCCCCAAGAGCTGAGTGGACGCAAGCGAGTACGAACTGGGAGGCCCTGGGCAGCAGAAGGGTGGTGTGGCTGGTCTTAGGTGTGGGGTGGAGGAGGGTGGGGACCAGGGAAGGTGAATGGGTAGAACTCGGGATCCTGGCCTCTTAAGAGCTGCCCTGAGCAGGTCACCCAAATCCTGAGAGCCTGGCCCAAAAGAAAGAGAAAAGCCCGCCAAGTCACTCCTCTTCCCACCCCCTTTAGGCCTCGACGCTTCAAACGTCCCCCGGTTCCTCTCACTTCTCGCCGAGGCCCCCTCTAGGCAGCAGTCTCAGCCCTTGGTGGAGATCCAGTCTCACTTACTTCCAGCAGCAGGTGCTCCCACGCCCCGCCCTCCCGAGGCCCTGGGGACTTGCCAGTCCAGGCTCTCCTCCCCTCCGCAACCCCCAGAACCCCTGGTCCATTGCTACAGATGCTCCTGTAGCCCGGCCCCAGATCGGCAGCGGGCCTGAGAAGCTCTCTGAGGTTGAGAAGCCGCGGTTGGTTGGGGAAGCGGCAGCTGGGAAGATCCTGGTGGCCCTGCTCTGCTAATGGGCCTTACTTACCGTTAGTAGCCACAAGGTGGCGCCGGGAGACGCTCCCGGCAGGGCTTGGCTAGGGATGCCTCCTGCCTGGGCTCCAGCTCTGGGCTCCCTTAGCCATAGCTGTGTTAATGGGCAATTGCCATCTCTGGTCTGTCTCAGGGGGGAGGTCAGCTGGGTGGGAACAGTTGACTGTCCTCTATTATTTCTACCATTCTCTGGGAAACCAGCAGGCAGAACTGTGCTGTCTTTAGTCAGATGGGACGGACATGGCTGTGTGGGGAAGATGTCCTAGCCCTTGTTGAAGAGACTGGGCTCACGGTGTGGTGGGGTGTAAAGGGGACCATGTTCCTCCAGCCCAGGAGCAAACTCTGTGTCCTTTATTCCCTGTGACAGCTAAAACCTGGCAAAGAAGACAAACTTTTCAGGAAAAAGGTACCGTCTTCCCCTCCCTCATGTACCGGCTGTTAGAGCTGTAGGCAACACCGTGGTGGCCCTTGTATATTCCACGATAGGCTTGGGAAGTCTGGGGTGGGCGATACCCTAAACTGCATGGGTTAATCACAAGCCACCCATCTTCACCCCTCCCTCTCTCCCTCAGCGGCGGTCCTGGAAGAACGCCGAGGATCGGTTGGCACTGGCCAACAAACCCCTTCGGCGCTTCAAGCAGGAACCCGAGGACGATCTGCCTGAGGCACCTCCTAAGACCCGGGAGAGTGACCAGTCACGCTCCAGCTCACCCACCGCTGGGCCCAGCACTGAAGGGGCTGAAGGCCCAGAGGAGAAGAAAAAGGTGAAGATGCGCCGGAAACGGCGGCTTCCCAACAAGGAGCTGAGCAAAGAGCTAAGCAAGGAGCTCAACCACGAGATCCAAAAGACAGAGAGCACCTTGGCCCATGAGAACCACCAGCCCATCAAGTCAGAGCCCGAGAGTGAGAACGAGGAGCCAAAGAGGCCCCTAAGCCACTGCGAGCGCCCCCACCGCTTCAGCAAGGGGCTCAACGGCACCCCTCGGGAGCTGCGGCACCCCCTGGGACCCGGCCTGCGCAGCCCACCTCGTGTTATCTCCCGGCCCCCATCCTCTGCGTCCCCACCTAAGTGCATCCAGATGGAGCGTCATGTGATCCGGCCGCCACCCATCAGCCCCCCACCTGACTCGCTGCCCCTCGATGATGGAGCAGCCCATGTCATGCACAGGGAGGTGTGGATGGCAGTCTTCAGCTACCTCAGCCACCAAGACCTGTGTGTCTGCATGCGGGTCTGCAGGACCTGGAACCGCTGGTGAGGGGCAGCCCTGTGTGAGTGGGCTCAGGTTGGGGCTCAGGGTAGTCCTGGCAGCACACATTGCTTGAGTCGCTTGTAGAGATCAGTGTCCTGTAACAGAGGGCCAGTCTCAGGAGGATTGCATATGGAAAACTAAGGACCACATGGAGTTCCTTGTCTAGATTTAGCTGAAGTTGAGTGTCAGTGACCAGTACTCACTAATTTCAGCCTGACATTCTCTAGACTTCTAGTTTTAGCTGTTTCTGACCCTCCCTCATGAGTAGGAGGATCCAGGGCCTCCACAGGGGTTGTTAGGAGCCGGGGTAAGGCCCAGGAGATTTTATGGAGAGTACATGCTGGCATCTTCTATGTAGCTGTGTGGCCATCAACAGAGGTGCCCAAATGTGGGCAGGGCTGAATCTTAGAGGCACTTTCTCCTTGATGGCAAGTGAGGAAGAGTTACCATAGCCACACGGGTTCTCCAGGTGAGCTGCTAACGATGATGGTGTGTTCCCTGCCTGGCCTGGCTCTCAGGTGCTGCGATAAGCGGTTGTGGACCCGCATTGACCTGAACCACTGCAAGTCCATCACGCCCCTGATGCTGAGTGGCATCATCCGGCGACAGCCTGTCTCCCTTGACCTCAGCTGGACCAATATCTCCAAGAAGCAGCTGAGTTGGCTCATCAACCGGCTGCCTGGTAAGCTCTGGTTAAGGATCCCAGATGTGCAGTCATGATGGCCTGGATTGTATCACTTGCCTCATACTCTCTCGTTATCTCCTAGGGCTCCGAGACTTGGTGCTGTCAGGCTGCTCATGGATTGCCGTCTCAGCCCTCTGTAGCTCCAGCTGCCCACTGCTCCGGACCCTGGATGTCCAGTGGGTAGAAGGACTGAAGGATGCCCAGATGCGGGACCTCCTGTCCCCACCCACAGACAACAGGCCAGGTGAGCTGCCAGGCTGGAGTTGTACCCTAAGGGGTCTGTCTGTCTGTCTGTCTCCTGGAGGTGGTGTGACTGAGATGCCCTCCTAGCCCTCCTCCCGTGTGGTGTGTGTGTCTTCAGCTTTGCTCTCTGCTGGGACACTTGGGGTGGAGAAGTCTCAGCTTGCTTTGGGTATGAGTGGGGTGGGTTTTTTTGTCTTTTGTTGTTGGTTTTTTTCCCCAAGACAGAGTTTCTCTGTATAGTTTTGGAGCCTGTCCTGGATCTTGTTCTGTAGACCAGGCTGGCCTCAAACTCACAGAGATCCGCCTGACTCAGCCTCCCGAGTGCTTGGATTAAAGGTGTGCGCCACCACCACGCAGCCGGGTATGAGTGTTTTAAGAAAAGGCAAATTTTCCTCTGCTTATACCGTCTCCAGTCCTCGGGCTGTCTCAGAGTCTGACTGCTTCTTTGTTACCTTAATCTTCATTGGCTTTAATCTTCTTCTGAGGCTTCAGGATTAGGGTGGTTGAGTGAGGTCTCAAAGCATAGTATGTTCCTAGGTCAGCTGCCTGGGTCACACGCACACCCCCACCCCCAGCCAAAGCTTAAAGGGTACGTGTATGCGGTGAGCAACAACAGACAAGGGCGGCGGGCTAGAATAAAATGTAGTCTTACCAACCACAGCTTGAAGACCGGTCCTCCACCCATGTTTCTGAAGTCTGATTGTTAACGATAAAATTCTGGCTTAGGGTAGAGTGTGCTCCATGACTATGAAATCGAGTTGCACCCACCTGGCAGGGCGCCTTTTCACGGAACATCAACAGGAGAACTTGATTTCTCTGTTCAGGCTGATGGGTTGCCTCTCTCCTATCTGCCCCAACAGGTCAGATGGACAATCGGAGCAAGCTCCGGAACATTGTAGAACTGCGCCTAGCTGGCCTGGACATCACAGATGCCTCCCTGCGGCTCATTATCCGCCATATGCCCCTGCTCTCCAAGCTCCACCTCAGTTACTGTAACCACGTCACTGATCAGTCCATCAACCTGCTCACTGCAGTCGGCACTACCACCCGAGACTCTCTGACAGAGATCAACCTATCAGGTGAGGTGGGAATCCCAGCATGTGAGGGACAGCTGGGCACTGGAGATTCATCAAGAACTCGGGAGACAGAGGCAGGTGGATCTCTGTAAGTTCGAGGCCAGCCTGGTCTGCAAAGCAAGTTCTAGGACACCAAGGCTACACAGAGAAAAACCGTCTCAATAAATAAATAAATAAATAAATAAATAAATAAATAAATAAATAAATAAATAAATAAATAAACAAATAAATAAACAAACAAATAAATAGAGAAAAAAACAACAACACAAAAGCTATTGACTAGTCACAGTGCTTGGAAATACAAGTGATTGAGACAACCAGATCTAGAGAGGAAGTTACTATTAAATTGTAGTGATTCCTATCGAAAAACAGAGCTAACATCAGTGAGAGTATGTAACAGTAGTTCCTGATCCAAACTATAGTCTAGGGACATCTCCTAGGTGGTAAGAATGTGGGCAACAGCCATGGGCTGGGAGTCAGGAGCCACTGAATACAGGGGTTGACTAATGGACTAGCAGAAACTGTATTCTGCCTGTGTGCCCCTTACGACCTTTCTATCAAGGAGTCTGATGGAAATGAAATCCTACAGATGGTTCACTGTTCGTTTTTGTCACACTGCAGAACCCTCTTTTTTTCCATTGTTCTGTGGCTGGAGTTGGTTCTGAAAGTTCTGGAGCTTGGTTATGTTATGCCCAGATCGTAGGGACCCCCAAAAAACCACCACAGAGACCGAATCCCGCATGTAAAAGCAAAGAGCCTTTATTTCAAGCTCTGAGCTTGGTCTCTGTCTGTCTGTCTGTCTGGCACAGTGGTGAGAGCAGAGAGCCCTGAGCCCAGGTAGGGTGTGATTTTTATCATAGCAGAGGTTGGGGTGAGGGGATTTCCAGGGTCCAGGACCCTGATTGGCTGGCAATTGTCTAGGGCTATCTGTAAAACAAAAAATAGGTGTGTGCTAGACTCAGGGACATCTGGCCACCTTATCTAATGGTTGGAATGTTGGGGATGTCAAGTACTTCCTCACCCCTGGGTGGTATCAGCTTAAGGCTTTTCCTGGATCAGGGTATTGCCTGACAGCAAGCTTGTCACAGAAGCTGTGTCTAAGCCCCTAAGCCTGTCATGGCTGCTGTGTGGTCAAGCTGTTTTGGAGCCCTTCACAGTTACACATATAGTAAGGTGGACAGTGGCAAGTCCATTTGTCCTTCGTTCAGTTAACAGTGTTTTCTGGTAGCTTAGGATAGCCTGGATCGGAATTGTTTTACATTTATGTGAGACAAAATGAAGGGAGAAAGTTGCTCTTTGAGAAATGGATCCCCTCGCCGGGCTGTGGTAGCGCACAACTTTAATCCCAGCACTCGGGAGGCAGAGCCAGGTGGATCTCTGTGAGTTCAAGGCCAGCCTGGGCTACAGAGTGAGATCCAGGACAGGGAAACTACACAGAGAAACCCTGTCTCAAAAAACAAAAAAAACAACAAAAAAAAAACGGATCCCCTCACTTCACTAAAATTACATTTTAACACAACTGCATTATGATCTGCTGTTAGGACTCCCATTATTTCATTGTTTACCTGTCTCTACATCCATCTATGCCACACACCAGGTGGGACAGGAGGTGTAGACACTCTGGGGTCATTCTCTGCCTAGGGTCCTTAGAAGCTGTTCCTCCTCACTATGAAGGTTTGGTAGCAGGAATCGTGCCGTTAACAGAGGCAAAGAGCTGTGCTGAAGTGAGATTTCACCACCATATACCAGCTCCAAGCTCACTCAGTTGAGACTTGAAAGGTGATAGAGCTGTTGGCATCTGGTTCTAAGCGCTTAATTATAGTAAATCTTTTCCTATGTTCTAGTTGTTATGGATGTGCAGTGCAGTTCAGGAAATATGTGGGAGTGTTTGTATAGACCCTCTACATTTTAATTTTCCATTACAACACACTCAGATCATCTTTTCATCTCAGTATCCATATACTGCCATTCTTTTTTTTTTTTTAAAGAGAATGTATCATAGCCTAAAGTACCTAGAAGATTGAGACAGTAGGATCTAAATTTTAGTCCTTTGCTACACTGCAAGTTCAAGATCATCCTGGGGCACAATGAGAACCTATGTCAAAACAAACACAAAATTAAGCCATGTCTCTGTACCCTGTCTCTCCTTGTTTTGTGCTTATCTCCTATTAGTGTAACTGAATTAATGATAAATTGAAGTGCCACATGATGGCCATGTTCATGGGGCTGGAGGATCTGGCACCCAGTTGCTTTTGAGGCTGCATTTCATTCTACATGTATCAGGTACTCAGGCAGATCTGGCCTTTCTCTGATCCTTACCCCTTGGGGCAACCCTAGACCTGATCTCCTGTCCAGTTTTTACATCCATGTATTATTAAGCCGTGGGCATGAGCTGCCATGTCTGTTCAGGTATGTCTGTACAACACAAGCTGCTAATATTGACCTTATGATCTTGTACATTTTGGTCACTAATTAAGCCAAATAATGTATTGTGTGTACACTTCCTTTCCTGCATGACTTTTTGCTAGTTAATAATTGCCTTTTTGACTTGGTTTAGCTCTGAAGCAGACTGTTCAGCAAAACTGAATATCCCTTACAAACTTAATAGTCACACATTCAGTTGTTTCCACAGGACAATGCCTTTTTCTTGGTTGTTTTCCCACCCCTTCCCTTCCCCTTCTATTTCCGTCAGAATTCTTGTTCTCATCTGATCGGCTGCCTGCTCTTCAGGGACCTCCCCACCATCCTTGTTCCTGTTTTGGATGCCTTCCTTCCTTGGTTCCACGTTGTCCTTAGCAGTCTCTTGTTGGGTGGAGTACACTCATGATTGATGATAGTTGAATATAAAGCCTAGTTTGTAAGCCATGTTGCTTCAGAAAATGAAAGGTTTTCTCCCCTGGCTTCTAACTCCCAGAACCAGGAAGTGAAATTCACTGCTTTGTCCATTAATAATCTTTTCTCTGTTTTATGTTGTCCGTGTGTGTGTGTGTGTGTGTGTGTGTGTGTGTGTGTGTGTGTGTGTGTGTGTGTGTGTTGGGTCCCCTGAGCTGCAGTTACAGGTGGTGGTGAGTCACCAGGGCCTGCGCAAAGAGCAGTACACACACACTCTTAATTAATTGCTTAATCTCCAACATTCCAGTTATTTGTGTGTGTCTCTTTGTGATGTCAGCGAAAGTTACCAGATCTAGCGTCATGAAGATTCTCCCCCTCTATTTACATGTGCTATGTGGTGGTGGCAGTTTCTTTCTTCTTTTGCATGTAGTCATCTAGTTTTCCCAGCACCATTTGTTGAAAAGATAATTTCCTCATTGTCATGTATTGATACCCTTGTCAAAAATCACTGGAAGGCCCACAAGATGGCACATACTGCTAAGCCTCATGACCCAAGTTTCTCAGGTTTCACACGATGGGATGAGAGAACTGACTCAAAAGTGTCCTGATCTCCACACGTGCACCACACACACAGATAGTTTCTAAATCATTTAAACTATTTTAACCAGCCAGGTGTGGTGTGGTGGCTCACACCATTAATTCTAGCACCTGGGAAGCAGAGGTAGGAGGATCTCTGTGAGTTTGAGGCTACCTGGTCTACAGAGTGAGTTTCAGGACAGCCAGGGCTATGTAGAGAGACCCTGTCTCCAAGAAAATAATAATAAAAATAATTAATTATAATTCTGTTACATGGTTAATAATATATTTGATAATTCATTATACAATATATAATTATAATTTACATGTTGTACATTAATATAAATGTATTGCATGAGAATTATCTTTTTGCCTTATGTCACCATCACAATTTTGACTGCTTTAGCTTCATAATACTATTGTAGTACAGTTTTAAACGAACCTTCAAACTCTTCAGACTACTTGGAGTCCACTACTAAATTTTAGGATGGGCTTTTCTATTTTTGCAAAACCACTTGGATTTCACATCTTTGACAGTGGTAATATCTTAATATATTTTAAGTCTTCTAATCTGTGAGCCTGGAATGTTTTCCCATTTGCATCTCTTAATTTATTTTGGTGGTTTTTACCATTTTCAGTGGACAAGTCTCATTCCTTTGAATTTATTCTTTTTGGGTTCTGTTATGCATGGGCTTGTAATTGTTTTATTGCTATCATTTAGAGAAGGAGCTGGGTTTTGTGGATTTTTTTTTTTTCTTTTTCATTTTGGTTTTTCAAGACAGGGTTTCTCTGTGTAATTTTGGAGCCTTTCCTGGATCTCACTCTGAAAGACCAGGCTGGCCTCAAACTCACAGAGATCCGCCTGGCTCTGCCTCCTGAGTGCTGGGATTACAGGTGTGTGCCACTACCACCGACTGTGAATTGATTTTTTTTTTTCCCCCTAACTTTTGTAAAATGTTTTAAGTAAAAGAGGGCTTTGGTTGTTTTGATAGAGTTGGACTCTTAAAATACTTCACTTTCAGAATTTTACTTTTTTAAAATCAACTTTAAAGTTATGCTTATATAAAAAAAAAACTATACCATTTTTTTCATTATTTTTACTGTTAAAAAAAGCCAAGTAGCCGGGCAGTGGTGGGGCATGCCTTTAATCCCAGTACTTGGGAGGCAGGGGCAGGCGGATCTCTGTGAGTTTGAGGCCAGCCTGGGCTACAGAGCGAGGTCTAGGACAGGCACCAAAACTATACAGAGAAACCCTGTCTCAACCACCACCACTACCACCCAAAGTCAAATAAAACCATCTTTAATTTATCGTGCGTAGGATTTCTCTTCCATTTTCATATTTTGAATTCTTTTTTAGATTTATGTGTGTTCCATACATGTGTATCTTGTGTGTACCTGGTGCCTGAAGAAGTCAAAAAGGGTGTCAAAGCTCTTGAAACTGGTGTTATAGATGGCTGTGAGTTCTGGGAACCTAACCCTGGTCCTTTTAACCACTGAGCCATCCCCACAGCCCCTATTTTTATATTGTAAACATAGCATATATATGTGTGTATATGTAGCTGTATAACAACTAGAGACCTCGTAGATCTTTCTAAGGATGAGGATCGTGCTTACACAACTACAGTATTGCTGTCACACCTAGAGTAAGAGTTGGAAAGAACCAGAGTACTCTTTCACTCTCCAGTGAGACTGAAGCCCAGAAAACGGACACAAAAGATGCTTCTAAATATATATATATAACTTCTCCTTCTTCCCAAGAGCCCTTCCTCATTCTAATTAGCCCCTCAGATGTTCCCCTAAGGTGCAAAGGTCTTTTAAGTATAAATAGGACAGGAATTTTGCCAGTATTGGGGGGAAAGGGCCAACATGCAATTCTGTATTTTTTTTCTTTCTTTCATTTTTCACTGTGACTTGAGGCCCCATGTTGACCAGCCCCTGTTCTGTTATTAGTAGTCCTTGATAAGGGACCAGGAATGTAGCTCAGTGATAAAGCACTTGCTTATCACATTTAACAAGTCCCTGCCTGGATTCTATCCCAAGACCACAAACACAAACAGAACCCCCAGCTACCTTTAGAAGGCAAGAGAAACTCGTAATACTGGCTTCTAATAAGTCTTTAATTCCTTTTATTCTATTTACTTAAAAAGTTTTCCGGCCAGGCAGTGGCGCACACCTTTAATCCCAGCACTTGGGAGGCAGAGCCAGGTGAATCTTTATGAGTTCGAGGCCAGCCTGGTCTACAGAGTGAGATCCAGGAAAGGCGCAAAGCTACAGAAAAACCCTGTCTTGAAAAACAAAACAAAAACAAAACAAAACAAAAAAAAGTTTCCCATTCAAGGAGGGTAAACTCCATGGTATTATTTAGCTTGTTCACCACCAATTTTTTGTTTCCTATGAACTCCAGGTTAAGGTCATAAATTTGACTAAGTTAACCATGTTTTGGTAAGAACATTTCCCTGCAGTAATTGTACTTTGTCTCCCTGTTATGGGAAAAAAAAACAATTGTGTTGGTCTCTAGGTGAGTTCACTGGCATGGAAATGTGGTTACGGAGTAAACGCACTGGACACAATGGCTACCCTATGTTTGCCTACCATCTTAGGAACCCTTTTAGGGTGTACATGGACCCTTCTAACAACTTTCCCTTTAACAGAGATACACTGTTGAGGTCCATCTCCGGGCCTGTCTCACTCCCCTCAAGCTCCGCACTGTTCTCTCCTCCCTCTAGTCTGTCTCACTTCCAGCTGGGTGGGCCAGTCCCTCACATCTAGACAGAGGAGCCCGACAGCCCCTGTCTCTCCTTGGCCTCTCACAAGCAGCTCTCACCCAGAGGCCTTTGCTGTCCAGCTGGCACCCTGCTGTGTCTTGAGGCCATTAGGTCCGCATGCTTGTCTGCACTTCCCTTTTCCAGCGGTGAGACTGGCTGGCGCTTCCAATGGCTACTTCCCTGCGTTGACCTTTGAGCAGGCAGCACTTGCTTTTTTGGGGAATCATTTTCAGCTCTTAGTTTAAACAACAAAAAGTTGTTTAAAGCTTAAAGACCCCTCTACCTAGAATTGGAAAGGAAGGACCTTTCTATGCGAGTCTCTTGATTCTTCTTGTACACTAAACTTCTTTATAGACTGGTACCTCACACCTTCCACGGACAGGTACTATCCTGCCAGTGGATGATCCCTGACAGCCTATAGCCAGCCAGCTTTGATTGAAGGTAATGAGGATAAATTGATATCAAAAAAGACCCAGTTCAAGGGGGCTGGAGAGATGGCTCAGAGGTTAAGAGCACTGGCTGCTCTTCTAGAGGTCCCGAGTTCAATTCCCAGCAATCACATGGTGGCTCCCAAACCATCTGTAGTGAGATCTGGCTCCCTCTTCTGGCCTGCAGGCATACATGCAGGCAGAACACTGAATACCTAAGAAAAAGACCCAGTTCATTATTAGGCTTCACATGACATAGTGAGGGGGGAAAATGCAAGAGTATGGAAAGTACTTTTTATACCAGCAAAACCTCTATTCTCTATAAAGTGAATCAAACTATATAAAAGGAATGGCTTTAAAGTAATTGCATATGTACTATCATTTGCATTTTTGACTTTTGCAGTAAGATTCATAAAGCAGATTAGTAGAGCCAGGTGTGGGGATGCACATCTTCAGTTCCAGACCAGGCGGGGCTATAGAGAGGCCCTGTCTCAAAAACAGTGGCGGCAACATTAAGAGCTTGGTATTTTGAAGTATCTTTTTATCAGGGTCCTCAGAGTTCTGCCCCCTTCAGTCTCTCCCACCCTCGTTCGTATGTCAGTGGCTCAGCACATTACTCAGCTTCCTGTGACTGTCTATGCAGAGTGCTTGGAGTCCTACTATGTTTGTGAGATTGAGTTATCCTCACATAGCTTGAATTACGCATCAAGAATTGGTGAGCATCTTTATCTATGTTGCCAAAGAGACTCCTGTTTGCCGGACTGACAGTGTGTAGGCGGTCAGTGCCTGCAGATTACTGTCGCTTTGATAGGCACAGTATTAGCAGGCCCTGGTTTCTTTTTAACATAACCAATCAAAGATTCCCTTTTTCCCTCCTCCTGCCTCCCTACCAGCCCCCCTCCCCAAACCACCCTCCCACAGGAAGGCAATGCCTCCCATGGGGAGGCACATCCTGTAGAGGCAAGTTCAAGCCCTTCCCTGGCCCTATTTTTTATTCAAAAGTTTCAAAATTAATACCCCCAACAGGAAGATAACAATCATTTTCTCATCCATATGATCCACCCAGAAGTCATGTGTCTTGCTTGATCTCAGTTGGACACTGATTAACATTTAAGCCAGTTGATTATAGATTCAATTCTAAAACAAAGTAGGGTTAAAGAAAAGTACAGAATAATTCTAAAAATGTACAATTTTTGTCTACAGGATATGGTGAATTCTGTCTTTTTGGTGGACAAAGCCTTTCTCCAGTCCTTTCTAGAATATTGGTCTTTGGCATGGCTTCCTGGAGATATTCCTCATTAGACTGGGGGAGGGTGGAACCCCACAAAAAAAAAAACACCTATGGACTGTGTGTCACCAATTTAAAATGCTTCCAAGATGACCTGAGGGACACCTCATCAATCTAGCCATATTGAGTAGGATATTTATCTGAACAGTATAGTCAGTTAAGGAGACAATACTTAGGCAAACCTAACTGTATTCCCATCAGACAAGCCCCTCCCACACTGTGACCCTTTTTGTAAGATGCACTGATCTTGTGTGTAACTAGACAGAAAGAGGCAGCCCTGTAGTACAAGTGATTTCTACCTGACAGTCTGACTTTGGGGGGCTTGGGGGGGAGGACAGTGTTGCAAATAGAACCATATTTCCACATGCCTGGCAAAACACTCCAAATACTTTCCAAGAATACATTATTAAGCTTTGCAATTGGTAAGTGAAATCCCTCCCATTTGGGGGACATCAAGGACTGGACTACATTATCTAGCTGTGTTCTATCTCTACTACTGGATCCCTGAATTCACAGGGCCTTGGGCTGTGTCTTCTGTCCCTCCATATGGTTTTCTCTTCCCTGCAGACTGCAATAAGGTCACTGACCAGTGCCTGTCCTTCTTCAAACGCTGTGGAAATATCTGTCATATTGACCTGAGGTACTGCAAGCAAGTCACCAAGGAAGGCTGTGAGCAGTTCATAGCCGAAATGTCTGTGAGTGTTCAGTTTGGGCAAGTGGAAGAGAAACTCCTGCAGAAACTAAGTTAGTTCCAGGACAAGGGTGTAAATATGGAGGGTTGGGGGCCACAGCCGGGGAGGGGCGAAGACTGCAAAAGCAATTGGGCTTCTGTTTCCCTTTGGAATTGGAACAAGAGACCACGGGACACAGTGGTGTTTCTCACGTCTTGCCAAGGGAGAAGCCGTTCAACACCCATTTGGGGATGAGTGAGCCAGACGTTTTCCTTTGCTCCTGCATCATAACTGCACTGCTTTCTGGACCATTCTAAGGCGGCCTTTAGAAGACATTCCAGTTGGAAAAGAAGATGAGCTTTGGAGAAATCCTCTGAGAAGCCTGAGCTTAGTGTTTTTGTTGGTAGTTTGTTTGGGGCACCCTGTTCCTTGCAATGCCAAGGCTTCCAATGTCAACAGAGTGGACCACACACACCATTTGCAGCCCTCTTGACACATTTTGTTTAGTTGGTTTTGTTACATCTTACATTATGCAGAACTATTTTTGTATAAATTGTTTAAAAATTATTTATGCAAGATTTGAATGCATACCAGTGTTTTTATTATTTAGATTGCCAACTTTCCTTCAGGTAGGAAGAACTTAACCTGTACTTCATCAACAGAAAGAGCCCATCTACAGCTGTACCCAGGTGTGACAGGGGGCTATGACCTTCCACTTAAAAGCATGTTTAACTGGATGTTGAGAGCCTACTTTGTATGTCCAGAAGTTACATGAGCATGTTGTGGATAAGTGTATAGTCCAGGTAAAACACTTTGCAAAGTTTCAATAGAGAGTCTACCTTTTCCTTAAAGTTTTACAATTCAGATTTCAGCCTTTACACTCAGGAGGGTTTTGCTCCAAGCATGAGCTCTTATGTCCTACCTACACAGATCTAATTTATACCATGGATCAAGTAGAATAAATATGCCCATAGCCTTCCTTTCCTTGGAAGTGTTCAGTTCTCACTCAAGTTGGTAGCCAGGCTATTTTCTAGTTGTCAAGTTCTGCATCCATAAGTGCCATTGTTGTGTGGTGGTGTTTCCTAGACTTCCCCTGATTTGTATAAACAATTGTACAAAAAAAAAAAAAATCCACTCTTGGTGTTTGAGGGTTTCTGTTTCTATGAGAGGGCTAAAAATCTAATCGGAATGGCCAAGGTAAATGGACTCTTCACCACAATTGTGTAATTTCTCTGTCTGAGAAATGCAGCAGCCCTGAGACACATGATTTTTTTTTTCGTCCTACAGAAAGAGATGTGTTTCTCACCAATAAAGGTAATGGGAAAAAACTATGCTACAATGATGGCCACTTGTGGATATTAGGAATAATGACTCACCTGTCTGAACGTCTCCTGCTACACCTGTACAAAAGGAATTCCCATGCATGGCCACTGTCTTTCTTAGGGTTCTACTGCTAGGAGAACAGTGTGACCAGGGCAACTTATAAGAGAAAGGATAATCGAGCTTACGGTCAGAGGGTTAGAATTTATAATGATGGAGTTGCGGGGTAGCGGGGGAGAGGTAGGGAGCTATAGTAGCAACTGAGAGCTCCTATCATCTTGATCAATCCACAACTGGGCACACTGGGAATGGTGAGTCGTCTTCTTTTTTTTGGTTTTTCGAGACAGGGTTTCTGTGTGTAACAGTCCTAGCTGTCCTCGAGCTCCCTTTGAATTCACTGAGAATTCACGCTGACCTTGAATTCACTGAGATCCACCTGCCCCTGCCTTCCAAATGATGGGATTAAAGACGTTCATCACCACCGCCTGGCAGGAATGGTGAATCACCTCCTCCAGTAAGAGCACACCACCTAATCCTTCACAAATGGTTCCACCAACTAGAGACTAGTACTACCACAGCTACCTAACATTACTCTTTTCTGGAAGTTTCCCAGGTGTAGGGCCAAGGAGACAACTCAAAGAAGTTGCATTCTGTGCGGTGGCCTTGGGCCTGGGGACTAGAAGACTAAGATGTTAGAATTTGGGTTCACAAAACATTTTTAGACAGTTCTGACTTGATGTCCATGTATAGAAATAACTCTAAAGATGGGTAAGATAAAGATCTTGGCTCTGCAAGACAAGCCCTTCCTGCTAATGCTCCAGTTTTAAAGAGCATTTGCCTCTTATTTTATCCAAAAACCTTTTGACTCAAATTCTAGCAAAAATGGCTTCTTGTGTTCAACTCTGGTGAGTAACATAACAGAATCAAGACTTGTTAACACTGTTGTTTACTTGTACAAAGGCAGTTTGACTTTACTGGCCTGAAGGTTCGTTAATATAGATATAAAGGCCATTTCTGTGGTAGTTTTAGTTCTCTGATCCTCCATATAAAACAGCTACACCCTGATGTTTAGAAAAGCCATCTTTGGCTAGGCAGTAGTGGCACATGCCTTTCATTTGAACACTTGGGAGGCAGAGGCAGGCAGATCTCTGAGTCCGAGACCAGCCTGTTCTATAGAGCAAGTTCCATGACAGCCAAGGCTACATAGAGAAACAAAAAAAGGGGGGGGGGGCATCTTCTCCTCTGAGAACTGCTTTCAGGGTGATTCCCCTGATACACACAGTCTCTGCTAAAAACACATAGCAGAGCAAAGACATGTTATAGCTATTGATCTCGATTCTCATTTGCTATATGTATTCCAAGGGCTGAAAAAGAAAACCTTTAGCGTTAAGAGTTAGATTTGAAGCCTGTTGTCTGTCCCCTCCCCATCCCAGTGCTGTGATGTAACATGGGGCTTACTAATAACAGTATGGTCTCTAGCCATGAGCTACACCCTCAGTACTATATATATATATATATATGTATGTATATAGAGAGACACAGTACACACACTTCGTACCTGAGATTTTAAACAAAGCTATTAACCTCTCAGAGACTGGGTTCTCTATCCAAGTATGGCAGTATATCTATTTTAGACCGATGGTAAGGAATGAGAAAACCGTAAAGCACCTAACAATACCTTGTCACAGTAAACATGACTATGGTAAGTGAGCAGCAAAGACGTCTCTGAAGGCGTTCGTATCTCTTCTGAAGAGAGATGCTAGAGCAGGATGTGGGTGCCTGTTTCTGCAAATAAGTCTGAAACTTAGGGAGACAATATAAACTACAGCAGCCTTTTAATCTAATTTTATTCCTGAAGTTCAAATTACTAGCAGGTAGCACTAAAAATACACCTTCACTATACAAAACAGTGTAAATTGATTACATATTAATAAAGAATTTAGCACACACAATCTTCTAAGAAGCTAGATGCAGCCCTTGCTATTAAAAGCTGTATCTGAACAAAAATGGACATATCTATCTGAGGCCCTGGCAGTTGACTATTGTCCATCAATTGTCTCCCGATTGTGTTTAGATGCAGAGATGGCAACAATGTGGGAACTTACATTCATGAAGTATTAGCACTGGAAATATGCATGACTAATACCGTGAACACTGGAGCAGCCGCTGCTCAGTGTAGTCCACACTGGCCCACTTGTCAACAGCAAGTTCACTTGGAAGAGAACAAAAGTTCCAAACACAGGATAAAGGGAACTAAGAGACAGGGTGAGTGGACTCTGGAGAGCAAGAGCAAATACCCACACTGAGCAGTCTGACTTCAGCAACTAGTGCTCAGGGGAGACAAGTGATAAAGCCCAGCAGAAGCTGGGAAGCCATGTGCCCACAGGCAGACAGGCCTATGGCACAGCCCAGGTTTCTTCAACTTAGGATGAACTTTCTGTCCCCAGTCGGTAAGGAAAATAATTTTTAAAAATAGCTTCTGCCTTGGAACAGTAAGTTTCCAGTCCCTTTTATGCACTCAGATGTGTGGGATAGAGTCAGAGGAGTGTCCCATGTGGGGGGCCTCAATTTCATGACTTGAAAACATGCACAGCTCGCACCACATACTGCCGGCAGATGGGACACTCACTCATGCGCTTGCCACATTTGGTGCAGGTGACCATGTGCCCACACTCCAGCAGGACACAGTCAATGACCGCATCCATGCAGATCCGGCACAGGCTGTCGTCCTCTTCATCCTGAAGTTGCATCCGTTCACCGTCTGAAAGGAAATGGAGAGCTGGGGCTCTGGACACGGCCACTGGACTTGGTCCCCGCCCACAGCCAAGCAGCCATCTTCTGAACCACCACCACCCCAGTGCTACATACACAAAGTCCCCTAACCTCCCTCCACTTCTTCTGCTAAATGGGATGCCTATCTCAGGGTTCGGGAAGGAGTATGTGGCTTAGGACCAGCTAAAAGTGTTGTATACAAAGTAGAAATGTTGGCTACTTGTTTCTGTTTTGTGTTATAACGGAAGGGGTTTGTCATGAGGAGAAAGAAACCAGGGCTGGGGATGTGGCTCAACTGGCAGAGTACCCACCTAGCTTCTGTGAAGTCTTGATCCCCAGCACTGCGTAAACCAGGCACAACAGTACATGCCTCTGATACTAGCACTTAGAAAGGCAGAGGCAGCCGGGTGGTGGTGGCGCACGCCTTTAATCCCAGCACTCGGGAGGCAGAGGCAGGCAGATCTCTGTGAGTTCGAGGCCAGCCTGGGCTACCAAGTGAGTTCCAGGAAAGGCGCAAAGCTACACAGAGAAACCCTATCTCAAAAAACAAAACAAGTGCCTAGTTCCATGGAAACCAGAACTGGGTCTCCTAAAGTGGAATAACAGTGTTGGGAGCCTCCACGTGGGTACTGAGAATTGCCCTGGGTTCTCTAGAAGAGCAACCAGCAGTTTTTAACTGCTGAGCCATCTCTCCAGCCTCAAATCTTTTTATTTTTAGTGGTTTCTATTTTAATAGTTTTTTATTTTATGTGTATTGGTGGTTTTGCCTGCATGTGTCTGTGTGAGAGGGTGTCAAAACCCCTGCAGTTACAGACAGTTGTGAGCTGCCATGTGGGAGCTGGGAATTGAACCCTGGACTTCAGGAAAAGCAGCCAGTGCTCCCGACCACGGAGCCATTTCTGTAGCCCCAATGATTGCTCTTTTTGAGACAGGGTCTGACAGCTAGCTACCATCCTGGCTTAGATTGCTGAGTACTGGGATCACAGATAGGCACTGCCATGCTGGCTAAATTTGACTCAATTATGACAAAAACAATCCAATTTTTAAAGCTCAAGAAAGGAGACTTGGGAAGAAAAAAGGAAAAGGAAGCCTACATGACTTTTGGTTTTCTTCGTTCTCTTTGTACAACCGGTTGACTTTCTCTACCAGCTCCCATTTTTCACAACAGCCAGAATAGTTGACGAAGTTGCGGGCCAGGATTTCCTTCAGCTGGCGCACACTCATCCCTTCGACCTCCTCAAGGCTGGACAGGTCCGACAGCGAGGCTCTCGCTTTCTTCTTAGAGAGCCCTGGGTTCTGAAATGAGAGCATCTGTTACCTCTGTTCCCACAAGTCCAGATGCCTCTCTGGTATTGGTCCCCATGGCCCTGGGTGCTCTCCCCAGACTTCTCGGCTCCCTGAGGTGTTTTCACAGTGCTCCACAGCTGAACTAGAAACCATCCTGTGCTCACCTGGAGGAAGCCCAGCATCTTCCCTTTTGGCCACATGCATTTATCAGGATAGCCATTTTAAATGAGTTTCACCTGCTCCTCCACGTTTTCTTCTTCTTGCTCATCATCATCTTCTTCATCTTCATCATCATCATCTTCTTCATCATCTTCATCTGTGTTTGCTGAAGCTATTTCACTTTGTACCTATGTACATGACAAATCCAACTGATTACTAATCATCAGGCTTTTCTAATTACCAATTTTTACTTCTCTCTAGAGAAAAACTATCCACTGATCTTCCTCAAGATTACCTTAGGGCCAGGGTGGTGGAGCAAGCAGAGCACTCCTTTATTCCCAGCACTTGGGGAGACAGAGGCAAGGCTGTTACATTTTGAGACCCTGCCTCAAAAGGGGACAAAAAAGACTGGGTCTGGAGGGATGGCTCAGCAGTTAAGAGTACTTACTACTCTGGCAGAGGACCTGGGTTCAGTTCCCAGCACCTACATGGAAGATCACAACCATCTTTACCTCCAGTCTAGAGCATACAACACCCTCTTCTGAACTCCAGACACTGGGGCACACGTGGTGTACAGACATTCATGGAAGCAAAACACCCATCTACACAAAATAGAATTGTAATAAAAAATAAAACTAAACTCAAAGCCTAGCATACATCATGTCTTCTTTGGACACTGAATGTTGGTTAGCTCTCTCAAGAAGTTGGGCCCTACATGAACTCACCTTCCATAAAGTTCCCTCAAAATACAAATTCCTCCGTAGGTGTGAATTTGTAAAACACATCTGAGTATTAACTGCCTAAGGAAGGTACTAAAACAAAGCCACTAAGAATGGAGGGTGGCCCTGCACCATCAGGACCTGAAAAGAGCCAATTTAACTAGAGATGGCTCTGTGGGGACAGACAGGTGCTCGTCATCGGCCTTGACAACCTGATCTGAAGCCACATTGTGGAAAGAATACTGACAGGTTGTCCTGACAGCCATTTGCCTACCAAGGCATGATCAAATTCAAATAGGCACACACACAATAAATAAATAAATGCTTTTTTAAAAAAAGAAATTCTTAATAAGCCAGGTAGTGGTGGCATACACCTTGAATCCCAGCACTTGGAAAGGCAGAGGCAGGTGGATCTGAGTTAAATGCTAGCCTGGTCTACAAAGTTCCAGAACAGCCAGGGCTGCAAAGAGAAACACTGTCTTTAAAAAAAAAAAAAAAAAAAAAAAAACACCAAAGGAAAAAAAATCCTTACTAATCAACAGTTTTCTGTAGGAAAACAAAAATTTCTTCCATTTTGGATTATATACTGTCTTTTACATCTTTCAAATATTTTCTTTTGGGGCTGGAGAGATGTCTCAGTGGTTAAGAGCACTGGCTGCTCTTCCAGAGGACCTGGGTTCAATTTCCAGCACCCACATGGCAGTTCATAACTGTCTATAACTCCAGTTCCAAGGGACCAGACACCCTCACACAGACATGTATGAAGACAAAACACCAATTAAAAAATTAAAATTAAATTAAACATATTTTCTTTTTTGAGACAAGGTCTAGCCTGGGCTAGTACTAACTCATTTTCTTCCTGCCTCCATCCTCCAATGCTGGAATTGTAGTGTATACCACCAATCTTAATGATAGCTTTTGACATGGAATAGTCTAGGTTGGTTTCAATATCACATATTTCACCCTATAGGCACCACACTGCAGCACTGTGCCACCTACATCTCCCCCAAATGGTGTCATAGAGTCCAAAAGTGGTACAAGTCAGATTTATCTGTTTATACAATCATGCAAGTTCTCGTTTGAGAAAATCATAAAACTCTGGTCTTGGTCTTATCTAAGTTATGAATATTTGGAGAGCTGCTAAATCAATCTTCCTGCCTCTGTCCCTTAAGTATACACTACCATGCCCAGTCATGACTCTAAGATTTCTTCTTATGTGAGTGGCTGTCTGCATGCATGTCCATGTATTTTTGTGTATGTATGTGAGTGGCTGGTTGCATGCATGTCCATGTATTTTTGTGTATGTATGTGAGTGGCTGGTTGCATGCATGTCCATGTATTTTTGTGTATATATGTGAGTGGCTGTCTGCATGCATGTCCATGTATTTTTGTGTATGTATGTGAGTGGCTGTCTACATGTATGTACTACATGTATGCAGTGTCTGAGGAGTATACAAGAGAACATCAGATCCCCCAAACTGAGTCACAATAGGAGCTGTGAGCGGCAGTGTGGGTACAGGGAAGCAAATTAGAGTCCTCTGCAAGAGCACTAAGAGCTCTTAATCGCTGAGCTCGCTCTCCAGCCCCACACCTCTCCATTGTTTGTCTGTTGTGACAAAGTCTCACCAGGTAGCCCTGGCTGTTCTAAAACTCACTATGTAGACGAGGATGGCCTACAACTCACAGAGATCAGCCTGCTTCTGTACCCCATGTGCTGGGATCAAAAGTGCGCCCCCCCACCCCCAAAAAAAGTATGTGCCACTACACCCAGCACACATCTTTTAATAATGTATACGTATACATACACACACACACACACACACACACACACACACACACACACACACACACACACACCAGACAAGGTTTGTCTGTGTACTTTTGGTGCCTATCCTGGATCTTGCTCTGTAGACCAGGCTGGCCTCAAACTCACAGATATCCGCCTGACTCTGTCTCCTGAGTGCTGGGATTAAAGGCGTGAGCCACCATCGCCCGGCAATAGCTCAATATTTTATGTCTAAGTTTTGTTGTTGTTGTTTTGGTTTTTGAGACGGAGTTTCTCTGTGTAGACCAGGCTGGCCTTGAACTCACATAGGTTTATGTTGTGGAATATTACTTTAACTAGGCAAAGATGTGTTCTATTTGTCTACACTGTATTTGTTTAACAATGTAAAGATGTGTTGCTCTGCCTGCCTAAGGCACCTGACTGGCCTAATAAAAAGCTGAATGGCCAATAGCTAGGTAGTAGAAGAATACATGGGGCTGGCGGGCAGACAGAATAAGTAGGAGGAGGAATCTAGACTTGAGAATGAGGGAGATGCCTGGAGCCAGCCAGCCACAGAGAAGGACATACAGAATGAAAGAAAGGTAAGAAGCCCCGAGGCAAAACATAGGTGAAGTTATGAGTTCAGTTATAAGAGCTGGTGGGAAAAGCACAAGATAAGGCTGAGCATTCATAACTAATAAGTCTCCATGTCATTATTTGGGGCTGGAGATCTGAAAAAGCCTGCTACAGAGACCCACCTGCTTCTGCCTCCCAAGTGCTGGGATTAAAGGCGGCACCACCATGGCCCATTCTGTCTTAGGGGTTTTGTGTTGTTTTTAATGTGGGAGCCTTGCTAATTACCCAGGCTGGCCTCAGACTCCTGAGTTCACGAGATCTGGCTGTGCCTGCCTCCCTAGTAGCTGGACTACACCACCACACCCAGTTTAATTAGCATTTCAGTCATTCATATACAACAAACCATGGGTTGTAAGCCCTGCACGTTATCCAACTATGATGCTCAAGAACCCTATTGAGACTTTATATTTTATGTATGAGTGCTCTGCATGTATACCTGCAGGCCAGAAGAGGGCATCAGATCCTATTATAGATGGTTGTCAACGACCATGTGGTTGCTGGGAATTGAATTTAAGAGCTCTGGAAGAGCAGCCAGTGCATTTAACCACTAAGTCATCTCTCCAGCCCCTGAGATAGTATTCTAATTATAATAAATAAATGCCATTTATTTTTATTATTTAAATTAAGTAATTCTGTAATAGGAGATCTAGCTCAGTTGTTAAGAGTGCTTACTTAGGCTGGGCAGTGGTGGCACAGGCCTTGAATCCCAGCACTCGGGAGGCAAAGTCAGGCAGATCTCTGTGAGTCTGAGACCAGCTTTGTCTAGAGAGCGAGTTCTAGGACCGCCAGGGCTACGCAGAGAAATCCTGTCTTGAAAAACTAAAAAGCGCTTGATTAGTATATACAAACTCTTGGGTTCAATCCCTAGTACCACCTAAAACCGGGCTATAATGATGCACACTTTTGACTCCAAGACTCAAGAAGTGACGCTGGGAAGAGCAGAAGTTCAAAGTCAGGCCTAGGGGTAAAGTTCAGAGATTAAAATGCTTGCGGAACACACCCTGCTCTTGGGGTCATCAATCACGCCATCCTACCTGAGCCAGAACTTCCGACCGGAAGGTCCCATCTCTGTCCAGGAGTTCTCCCTGGAAGGAGGACACAGTAGCAGGGGGGGCTGTATAATTTGAAAAAAAGGATTGTGTAAAAAAACTAGAAGTCTCGGACCGTGAGGAATTCAGGCTACTTGAGTCCGGGTCATCCCCGGAAGCTAGTCCACGGTGGCACAGTACTAAATCTACCAAGTCCGCCTTCTCCCGACAGGTGTCGGTGGGGATGTTTCGGAGGAGGAGATACTGCCGCAGGTCCTTCACTTTCAGCCGCATCAGCTGAGGGCGCTGGAAGGCCGTCTCCTGGAGCAGGTGGCACGTGGAGCATCTGCGCAGGTTTCCTTGTGGGACTGAGCAGAAGGAGCAGAAGTCCTTCCTGCAGTCACAGCAGACGTGCTGCGGACAGAGCAGACACGACACTCACTCACATAACCACTGGGAGAAACCTGGGCTCCTGGGCGTCCCCGCGGCAGCAGCCTATTCTCACAAACCCCCTCACGGCCAGGGCAGCTTCCATTCAGGAAACTTCAAACACAGCACTCTGAGGAAAATACACACGCTTGTGTGAGTGAATTAAAACATCTCCGCCCCTCGACACAAACGTGTAATTAGCAGAGCCGAGCTGACTTGAACCATGGGAACAGAAGGCACAACCACCAAGCTCTCTCTCGGGGCCTTTCCCATGTGGATAATTCCCTCAGCAAAGAGGAAGAACAAAGCTTAATACAAGAGGAAAGGAAACTGACCTCTCCAACTTAACCCAAGGACACAGAAGACCCCACTAGTGCAGAAATCTGTAGCCAATGTGGCCCCAATTACAATCTAAGCCACCTCAGAAGAGAACCTTGAGAGGACACTCAGATGCGTCCACGTCTGCTCAGTGCATGGCTCCCACAAGCTAACGCTCTCTTCCATGTACTTCAAGGTATTATAGTGATCAGACTGCAAAATGACCTGTAAAAGTTTTAGCCGAGGTGCTTTCCGTAGAATCTCCACAAACACGAGGTTGTTCACCGCCTCTCATCCCCACAGGTCCTCTCACTGGAGCTCAAACTGGCCTAGAAGACTCTAGGTAGCCTAGGCTGGCCTTGAAGTTGCATCAGTGACCCTATCTTAGCCTCTCCAGTTCTGAGATCACAGGTATGAGCCAATCACACCCAATTTCCTTATTGAAAACTTAAGAATGCTGGGGCCAGAGAAGACTCGGTGGTTAAAAGCATTGGCTGTTGCTCTTCTAGAAGATCCAAATTTAGTTCTCAGCACCCATATCCGATAGCTCACAAAAGCCTACAGCTCCAGTTCCAGGGGATCTCATGCTCTGGGGCTCCTCAGGCACACTTGCAGTATCCACTCACAAAGTCACACACATAACCATTTAAAAAAAAAAAAGTGATCAGAGAACTGGAACACGGCTCAGGTTAAGAGTTCTTCCTGCTGTTTCAAAGGAGCTGTGTTTGGTTCCCAGCACCCATGCTGGGCAGCTTACAACTGCCCGTAACTCCAGATCCGGGGGATTCAACACCCTCTTCTGGCCTCTGAGTGCTCCTGCATGCACATGAGGGGCGGGCATGCACTCACACATTTTCTTAAAAGGATAAGGTCAGGGGCTGGAGAGATGGCTCAGTGGTTCAGAGCACTGTCTGCTCTTCCAGAGGACCCAGGTTCAATTCCCAGCACCCACACGGCAGCTCATGACTGTCTGTGACTCCAGTTCCAGAGGATCCAACACCCTCACACAGACATACACAAAGGCTAAAAAACCAATGCATATAAAATAATTTTTAAAAAAGAAAAGAAAAAAAATATGATCAGGACTTTTTCTCCTATTGGGTTGCCTCATCTAGCCTTGATGAGGGTACGTGCCTAGTCTTACTGTAACTAGTTATGCTGTGTTTGGTGGACAGCCCCTGGGAATCCTGCTCTTTTCGGAAGGGAAAGGGAGAAGTGGATCTGGGGACAAGGCGAAGTGGGGGGAGGGACGGGGAGAAGAGGAGGGAGGGGAAACTGGTCAGAATGTAATATATGAGAGAAGGATAGACAGACAGACAGACAAAGAGTGTGATGTCCCATGCTGTAATCTAAGTACTTGGCTGAGGCAGAAGGATAGCTGGGAGTTTGAAGTCAACCTAAGATACATTTAAAAAATAATGGGAGAATTGGAAAACCAAAAAAATAAAAAAAATAAAGCCGGCGGCGGCGGTGGCGCTCGCCTTTAATCCCAGCAGAAGGGGAGGCAGAGGCAGGCAAATCTCTGTGAGTTCAAGGCCAGCCTGGTCTACAGAGCGAGATCCAGGACAGGCGCCAAAACAAGACAGAGAAACCCTGTCTCAAAAAAACTCAAAAACAAAAACAAAAACCAAGGAAGAACATGGTCAAGTATGGGCTAGGGAGTGGTAGAGAGGGCACTTGCTAGCCTGTATAGTAACACCTTAGTCGTCATTACCAGCTCTGCAAGAAAAAAAAAGTTAGGAACAAAGTTTTTAAACCATGGTACGTTGCTATAATAAATGGCTGCTGAACAAAACTGCAGAGCAATTCAATCTCTTTATTAAAAGATATAAAAAATGAGTATCGTCAGGAATGAGGGCTCAGAAGTACAGATCACAGCGAAGGACAAGCAGCAAAGACTAACCAGACACTGTGACAGAACTGGAATCTTACTGCACAGACTTCCAAATGGGACTTTTTAATACTTTTAAATGGATTACCTAGTCAACAGAACCTACAGCCAAGAATTATGATCCATGTCTCTTTCCCCCCCACGGGCTATTCGTATGTAATAATTTCAAACTCACCTTCTTTCTGAAGACTGAAAATGAAAGTCCACACGCTTTGCAAACTATATTGGGCCCTGCGGTAGCTGCTGGTGGGAAGGTGGGGAAGTCAGAGCTGGGTGTAAATCTGAACGGGCCACTGCTTCCCGGAAATCCTGCCTGCTGACCTCGGACGGCTCCAGTTCCCATGACTTCATTCAGCAGCCCGCAGCACGAAGCCCACATGGAAGTGGCACCCGCCTGAAAGACGCACAAGTGCACAGTATAAGGCCAAGCGGAGGGGCTGGAGAGACGGTCCAGCGGCTGAGGACACTGGCTGTTCTTCCAGAGGAACCAGGTTTGAGTCCCAGTTCCTACATGCTGGCTCACAACTGTCTGTAATTCCAGTCCAGAGGATCTGATGATCTCTTCTAGCCTTGTAGGGCACCAGGCACACACATGGTACACACATATATATATATATATGCATGCAAGCACAATATCCAAACACATAAATAAAATTTAAAAATAAACCATAAGTGGTGGTGCATGCCTTTCATTACAGACCTCAGAAGGCAGAGGCAGGCAGATCTCTGAGTTAACAGGCAGGCCTGGTCTACAAAGTGAGTTCCAGGACAGCCAAAGCTATGTAGAAAGACTGTCTCAAAAGGAAATAAATAAATAAAATGAAGACAAGGGGAATGTGGGCTGCCACTTTTCAGAAGTAACTTTGCCTTAAGTAACCTTGAGATCAAAGGAAGTGTCTCTAATCTACCATCACCAACACAGTGCTAAGTAAGCTTCAAATATTTACCTAAAGGTAAATATTCCAAATTTCTCAAAAATCAGAAGTGCTTCTATTTCCAAACATCCCTAATAAGGGACATTCAAGTTACCAAAACTGCAAGTCATTTAGAAAGGCAATTTTCCCGTATTTCCAAAGGATGCATGTCAAAAAAAAAAAAAAAAATTGAAGCTGAGCAGTGGGGGCGCACACCTTTAGCCGCAGCACTCTAGAAGAAGAGGCAGGCAGTGTACAGATCGATCTCCAGGACAGCCAGGCTACAAAGAGAAACAGGCTGGGGTGGGGAATCAAAGGTGTCTAGAAGCCCAGGCCTGGGATAGCAATCCTCCCTGCCTCAGGTTTCCAAAACCTGACTACAAATCTGTATGCCACCACACTGACTCTGTGTCAGTCAAGTATGTGCTATGTAATGTTGGAGACATGCTATTAATAGCTCCTGCTATTATTTAACAGAAATATGTAAGACCATACTCTCTCATTAATCCTAATGTCTCACTGGTTGAGTATAATATGCTAATTTTTATTGTTAAAAAAACAACAGGGAAGGGGGCTGGAGAGATGGCTCAGCGGTTAAGAGCACTGGCTGATCTTCCAAAGGTCCTGAGTTCAATTCCCAGCAACCACCATACAACCATCTGTAATGAGATCTGGTACCCTCTTCTGGTGCGCAGGCACACATGCAAACAGAACACTGTATACATAATAAATAAAATCTTTCAAATAAAACAGGGAAGGATGTAACTCAGAGGGCTTACTTAGCATGCATGAGGTCTTGGGTTCCATCCTAAGCACGACTAAAAACAACCAAATGCCTAATAAAGCCTTCTAGGGCTGTTTGGTTGGTTTTGCTGGTTTTTTGATAGGGTCCCTTGATACAGCCCTGGTTGTCCTGGAACTTACTATGGAGACCAGGTCTTAAACTCCCAGAAATCAGCTGAGTGCTGGGATTAAGGGTGCACCACCACACACACCAGCAGCTCTCTAGATTTTAAATACCTCATGCATTTATTTTCCTCCTCTACTCTCTTTCCCACATTCTTTATAAAAAATATATTCATCTGACATTAAGGAAAGCACTCTTAAAACACAGCTACTCTACCTTTTCAGGACAAAAGCACTAAGCATCATTTCCAATGGCCAAATGCTTGACCTCACCAAGAATAAAGGACATTTGCCTCTCCACCAAATAATTTTCTTTTAAGGGTGTTTTTGTTTATATTTCACCTCTTTATTCTCAGTCAGAATATGGTTATCACAATATCATCTATAACAATTTATCTTTATTTTTAGTTTTGTGTTGCTGGGAATGGACCCCTGCTTGGGAAACACTGTCCCAGAGAGCTACAACTACAGCTCATCTGTTTCCCATTTTATTAGTCTCAGAATGGGATAAGCAAGCCTGTCAGAAATAGATACAAATTTTCAAATGTGAGGACAAAGCCATTTTCCCATGCTTAAAGAATAAAAGGTACAATGTTTGGGACTGGTAGAGGTTTTTTTTTTTTTTTTTTTGGTTTTTGAAGACATGGTTTCTCTGTGTATCTGTGTAGCCCTGGCTGTCCTGGAACTCACTCTGTAGACCAGGCGGGGCTTGAACTCAAGAGATCAGGTGTGCCTATTACCCCCCCCAATTGCTGAGAATAAAGTCATGTGCCACCACCACCTGGCTCCCATGTCCTACTTAAACATGTTCTAGAACCTAAGCAATGTGACAAATAGTGGAAGTCAAAGTACCTGAGGTATTAGCTAAAATGTCACCAGACAATACCACATGTGATTCAATTTATTTATCTGTCAAATATTATTTGCTCAACTAGCTTAAAAAGGAAAAAAAAAAACTAAAAGAGGCAACTTGGAGTGCCAATAATGATGATGCTGTTCTCACTATCCAGAAGTCGTTCAGGTGAAGAGACAAAAAGACAAGGTCCAACTGCCTAAGTACCTTCATCACTAATTTAAGGAGTATATGGCGTCTCATCTGTAATTCAAGATAGTGCTGCTTTCAAAAGCCAAGTAAAATAATGAAGAGCTCCTATCTCAGACTCTAGAGCCATGGTTTGCTTATACACAAAAGCATGAGATGCCAAACTACAGTGATTGTTCCTTCAAGAAAGAAAAAAAAAAAGATTTGGTGGGTAGTGCTGGTGCATGACCCCAGCACTCGGTGGTTCGGGCCAGCCTGGTCTACAGTTCCGGGACAGCCAGGGCTACACAGAGAAACCCTCTCAAAAAAACAAAAAGGGAAAAAAAAATTATCAGTAGTCTTCCAAAGAAAGCTACGTGCGCTCTCGCTCTCCTTCTCTCGGAGACAGGGTTTCTCCACGTAGGTCCTTGCTACCCTGCCTCTGCCTCCTGAGTGCTGGGACTATGCTACCATGTCGGGCCCAAGGAAAGCTCTATTAATTTATTTATTTGGGTTTTTTTGTGTTTGAGACAAGATCTTATTATGTAACCCTGGCTTGCCTGGAACTAGCTACAAAGACCAAGCTGGCCTCCAATTCACAGAAATCCTGAGTGCTGGGATTAAAGGTGTATACAACCATATACCCGGCAAAGTTCTTTTAAATCTTCTATCTTAAAAAAAAAAAAAAAAAAAAAAAAAAAAAGGAGGGAGGGAGGGAGGGAGGGAGGAAGGAAGGAAAGAAAAAAAAACGTTATGGTGGAAAGCTTATCAAGAAAGACACCAAGCCAGGCGGTGGTGGCGCACGCCTTTTAATCCCAGCACTCAGGAGGCAGAGGCAGGCAGATCTCTGTGAGTTCGAGGCCAGCCTGGGCTACCAAGTGAGTTCCAGGACAGGCACCAAAACTACAGAGAAAAAACCTGTCTCGAAAAACCAAAAAAAAAAAAAAAAAGAAAAAAAGAAAAAGACACCCAATGTCAACCTCTGGCTTCTAAATATGTACATACACCAAAAAAATAATTAAAAATAAAAACTATATAGTTCTAGCAGAGGAAACAGAGGACCTATTGGAGAAAATATGTATAATTCCTATTGGAGAAAATATGTATAATTCCTAGGTAGATACCTTTATTATTAGAGGATAAGAACATAGTCCCAGCTGGCGGCGGTGGCACATGCCTTTAATCCTAGCACTGAGGAGGCAGAGGCAGGCAGAGAACTCTGCGAGTTCGAGGCCAGCCTGGTCTACAGAGCGAGCTTCAAAGCTACACAGAGAAACCCTGTCTCAAAAAAAAAAAAATCAATCAATCAAAATAAAATAAAATAAAAACAACAACATAGTCCCATCCCCTCATGTTTCTATGGAAGAGCAGGAATTTCCTTTGCATCCTCCAGAAAGAAAATGATCACAAGAACCCTGAGAGCTGAGGATAGCTCAGTTGGTAAACCGCCTGCCTACAAGCACAGCCCAAGAAGCCACATTCTACCCCAAGAACACCCCCCAGCACACAAGCCCACGTGAGGCCATGAGGACACACGCCTGTAAGCTCAGCACTGGGAGGTGGAGGCAGGAGGGTGGGGAGTTCAAAGTCACCCTCAGCTATAGTAAATGGAGACCAGCATGGGCTCCAGGAAGCTCTGTCCCAACATAGTAAGTAAATAACTGGACTATAGTGAGCAGGCTGGGCATACGGTGAATCTATAATCCCTGTACTAGGAAGGACACAGGCAGACCCTTGGGGCTTGCTGGCCCACGAGCCCAGCCTTGGCCATTTCCAGGTCACCAAGTGTCTCAATCACTGCTCTGTCGCTGTGAAGAGCCACCATGACAAGACAGCTCTTATGGAAGAAAGCATTTAACTGGGGCTGGCTTACAGTCCAGAGGTTGGTCCCCTATCAGCATGGTGTGGTGGCAGGCAGGCAGGCAGGCAGGCAGGCGCTGGAGCCGTAGTTCAGAGCTGCATCCTGATCCACAGGCAGAGACAGACTCTGAACTTGGCACAGCTTTCGAAATCCTGAAGGGACACACTCCCCCAACAAAGCCACACCTCCTGACCCTTTCAAACAGTGCCATTCCCAGGGGACTAAGCACCCAAACACATGAGCCTACGGGGGTTCTTCTCATCCAAAGCACCACACCGGGGCAACAACCCCCCAAGTTCCCTCTATCCTATCCACATGCACACCCTCACATACACACACACGGGGAACAAAGACTTTGAACTTGAAATATTTCATTATAAAACCAAAAAAGTCCCATAGCTCTCCAGTCAAAACTGTGGTGCGGTAACCCGACTTAGCCCAATGCAGATCTATAGTACTATATCCAGCCGCAAACCATAGCAGAAAGAAACAGGGGAAATCTAGGTTGTAGCCTCCTTAGGATCTGAGACCTTCAGTCAAACACACCCAATGAGAAAACAACTTTTGCACTAAGAGAACACTCCTGGCAGCACAGGGAGGTTTAAGCCCACACTGCTCCTCTCTCTGAGAACAGCATCTGCACCCTCCCAACCTACGTACGTGACAGCTCCGAGTTCAGACAGGGCTGGATCCACTCACTAGCTGTCTGTGGTCTCCTTCATTCCCACCCAGAGTAGAGGAGAGACGTAATTTCCACTTCTACGGTAAGCCCTGTGTCTTCTGACACCCCGGCGCTGAAGTGATTTCTTTAGTACTCTGGCTTCCCCTGTTCTGGGAAGCAGGTGGGTTAGTTCCCTACCTCTGCGGCTGCTCTGTCACTTGCTAAGGAATTGCCTCCATCTGTGGAACTGACCCAGACTGTAGTTCTCTGCAGGTTAGACTCACCACAAAGCCTTAAAAATTATTCATGCCTGAGCTTAATTCCTGAATTCCTGGGACTCACATGGTGGAAGGAGAAAACCAAGTCCCCCAAGGTATCCTCCACATACCACACAAGTGCTGTGGGATGCACACGCACAAATAAACAAACACATGTAATTGGGTTTTTTTTTTTTTTTTTTTTTGGTCTGTTTGTTTGGGTTTTTTGAGACAGGGTTTCTCTGTGTAGCTTTGGAGCCTGTCCTGGAACTCACTCTGTAGACCAGGCTGGCCTCAAACTCAGAGATCCGCCTGGCTCTGCCATCTGAGTGCTGGGATTAAAGGCGTGTGCCACCGCCTGGCAAACAAATGTAATTTTAAAGGTTTTTAAATACAGGGGGCCTCCTGATTTTGCTAATCCAGAGTACAGTTTGGGCAACAAAATTTTTCCTTTAACTCCCAAATGATTCTGATAGAGCCACTGTTGACAAGGTCAAGGCATTCTGGGTCTGAGTGAAGGTCCCTTCTCCCTGCTGAAACAATTCCGGCTAGAAAGCAACCCTCAAGATTCCTGAGCAGGAGCCTGGGTAACATCTCAGCCATGTGCTCACCCAACACTGGTCTATATTTGCTCATCCTTGGGGGTGTGCCTCTCCTTTTCTACTTCCCTTTACAGCTCCCCAATACTTTCGGAAAGGGTTAAGTAACTCGATTAGAAATGCTTAGCTGAGGTTCTGACAATCTAAGCTGACTCTCAAATTAGTTCCCTTTATGGAAATGTAGGGACTTCCTTCATCTTACTTATTCTTTGCTCCCAACTTCTTTGTTTTCTTTCATTTTTATTTTTCAAGACGGAGTCTTCCTGTGTAGTCCTGGCTGTTCTGGAGACCAGTCTGGCCTTGAACTCAGATTCTCCCGCCACTACCTCCTGAATGCTGAGATGCAAGTTGTACGCCATCATCCTGCAGCTACTTTTATTTTATACACTTCTCTGTTTTCTTGTATGAAATCTTCAACACCAGAAAAACTGTGACTGATTCTGTCAACAACAGACACTGTTAAAAATTATTTATAGGTAGCTGGGTACACACGCCTTCAATGCCAGCATTCCAGAGGCAGAAGCAGGCAGATCTCTGTGCCCTCCTGGCCCCCAACATGCACAACAATAATAAAGTTTTTTTTTTTTTTTTTTTTTTAAATGCCTTAAGCCAGGTATGGTGGTACACACCTTTAATTACAGCATTTAGAAGACAGGTAAGTGGATCTGAGTTCAAAACCAGCATGGCCTACATAGCAAGTTCCAGGCTAACCAAGGCTACACAGTGAAGCACTATCTCAAAACAAAACAAAAAACCCAACACCTACTTTTGTCCTTCACCTTCAATTAGAAGAATCTCAAGAGGGCTGGAAAAATGGCTCAGTAATTAAGAATCTGAATGTTCTAGACGAACACAGTGAGTTCCGAGACAGCCAGGCTACATAGTGAAGCCCAGTCTCTCAATACATAAATATATTTCATGTGTGTGTGAGTTCCAGACAGTTGTTAAGGTATTCTGAATGTTTCTAAGAACGTCCCCAGGCCTCTTCCAGGGCCAGTTTTCAAATGACCTCAATGTACACCTGTCGTGTGTGTGTGTGTGTGTGTGTGTGTGTGTGTGTGTGTGTGTGTGTGTGTACATGATGTGAAACACACTTAGAATCCCTGTAGGAGGAAAAAGCTTCAAAATACTCAAAGTTACTACAGACTGTGGCTCCTATACTGTACTGAATTAGAATGTGATCTCTTTTAATGATTCCATTAAATGTAATATTAACCAGTCAGACTAGAGAATGTGGTTTCTATGAAGATAAAATGAGAGGGGTGGGGAAGAGATAATGGAAGAGGATGGAGTTGTTGATGGGGATGAAAACTAAATGATTTAAGTCATTTGTTTCAATTAAACAAACAGCAGAGATTATGGCATTTCCTAAGAGTCTACTGTGCTGCCAAAAGGAATATAGTAATATTGTCCTAGCCTGGTGTTGTTGGTAGTGATGGCGCATGCCTTTGATCCCAGCACTCAGGAGGCAGATCTCTGTGATCTCTATGAGTTTGAGGCCAGCCTGGTATACAGAGTGAGTTCCAGGACAGCCAGGGCTACACAGAGAGACCCTGTCTTGAAAAATCAAATAAATAATAATAATAAATATTCTCCAGTAAAGGATAAACCTAGCACTTTTATATGCAAAATATTAATTTTTATCAAGTACTCTAAGAAGCTACAAAAGAACCAGACAGATTCTCCTCTTCTTTCTTTATATATTTTTTTAAAGATTTATTTATTTATTATGTATACAGAAGCGGGTGCCAGATCTCATTACAGATGGGTTTGAGCCACCATGTGGGTGCTGGGAATTGAACTCAGGAAGAACAGTCGGCCCTCTTAACCTCTGAGCCATATCTCCAGCCCCTTTCTTTATATTTTTAGTGTTTTGAGACAGGGTCCTGGCTGTCTTGGAACTCACTCTGTAGACCATGCTGGCCTCAAACTCAGAGATCTGCCTGCCTCTGCTTCCCAAAAGCTGAGATCAAAGGCGTGATCCATGACGCCTGGCTTGGGATTCTCTTCTTGAACCAGTGAAAGTTTCTTCAAAGAACCCATCTACTGCAGAGACTACAGGTTTTTGTTTTAAATTCTGGACAAATTTCAATTTGCTAAGATTTCAATGTCCTTGTGTTGAAAGAATGCTTCAAATCTTAGCAATAGTGATATAAATGAATGCTTTATGGTTTAAATTTCAGTTAAACTTTCTTTCAGAACAGAGAGAAAAAGACAATTAATATGCAGACTTTAGAATTATTTCTTACTGCAACTGCTACTTCAAAACAAGTTACATGAGGCTCACTTCTTTGTTTTGTTTCTTTTTTGAGACAAGGTTTCTCTGTGTAGCCCTGGCTGTCCTAGAACTCACTCTGTAGACCAGGCTGGCCTCCAACTCACAGAATTCTGCCTGCATTTGCCTCCCGAGTGCTGGGATTCAAGGTGTGCGCCACAATGCCTGGCCAAGTGTTCCATTTTGGTTTTTCGAGACAGGGTTTCTCTGTGCAAGTATTCCATTTTTAAACAGAGAAAAATCGTTTGTGTATAGTGGCTCACACATGTAATCCCAGCTCTTGGTAGGTGGAAGCAGGAGGATTAGTTCAAGGCCATCCTCCCCTGCATAGCCAATTCAAAGCCAGTCTTGTCTGTGTGAGACCCTGTCTCAAAAAATAAAAAAGGAAAAGAAACAAATAAAATGAGAAAGGCAGCATATGTGATATGGAGCACATTATTGTAAGAGTATTAATTCACTACAGAGTGAGTTCCAGGAAAGCTAGGGCTGTTACACAGAGAAACCCTGTCTCAAAATAGGGAGGAAAAAAAAGGGGGGAGGGATACTTAGTTCTTAGTACTCTTCTCACCCTTTCTTCCTTAGTATCTCAGTGAGACTGTCTCAAAAAAAAAGGAGAAAGAAAAGAAAAAGAAAGCAGTTACCTTCCACTCAAATGCAAAACCACTTGCTCTTCAACAATTTATTTAACACTTTGGGCACAGAACCCACATACAATTCTCCTTCTAAATCTAATTTCCTTGACAAATAAAGGCTGTTTTTGGATCCCACAGCAAAGATGATGATTTTCAGGCAATAGAGCTACCTCCAGATAGTATAATAAAGTATTCTAGCTGACTGGCGGTGGCGCACACCTTTAATCCCAGAACTTGAGAGGCAGATGGATCTCTGAGAGTTCATAGCCAACCTGGTCTACAAAGAGAGTTCCAGGACAGCCAGGGCTACACAGAGAAACCATCTTAAAAAACCAAAAAAATATTCTAAGTTGCAGTGATATTTTATAACTACACTAGGAAGTAAAGAATAAATGCTCACAAGGAGTTGATGGCTCAGTGGTTAAAAGCACAGGCTGCCCTTCCAGAGGACCAGGGTTTGATTCCCAGTACCCACATAGGGCCTCACAACTAGTTTTAACCCCAGTTCCAGGAGCTCTGACACCCTCTACTGGACTCCATGGTTATCAGGCATGCTCAGAGTGCACAGACCTCATGATGCATTCATACCTATAAAACAAAATTTAAAACATAACAAAACAAAAACCTTAGGGGCTAGAGAGATGGCTTAGCAGTTAAGAGCACTCATTGATTGCTCCTACAAAGGTTGTAGGTTGGGTTCCTAGCACTTACAAGGTGTCTTACAACCATTGGTAACTCCAGTTCAGGGGATCTAATGCCACCTCTGACCTCTGTGAGCACCAGGCATGCAGATGGTGCACATAAATACATACAGACAAAACACTCATACACACAATCCGAAAAACATTTTAAACAATTTTTTGAAAACTCTCACAATATCTTCACCCTTAAAGTTAGTGCCAATGTCATCCATTCTAGATCATTTGCAATCCAAGCACTCAGGAGGATCACTCACCAGTTCAAGGACAGCCTACATATTCAGTTCCAGGCCAGTAAGAGACACACAGCAAGACCTTGTCTCAAAACAGGTAAGTTACCTATTCCAAAAATCTCCCTTGCTTCCGGTAGCAAGAGGGCTTGTTTTGAAATAGAATCTCATACAGTACAAGCTGGCCTCACACTCACTATGAAGCCGAGACTAGACGGGAATTCCACATGGTCCGGACTCCAGCCTCTACCTCCCAAATGCTGGGATTACAGGTATGCAATAATGAAGGGGATCACTATTTTTCTTTCTTCTGAGAGCTATTCACTCACTCTCTCTCTCTCTCACACACACACATCTAACATTATTGTAGTTTATAATGTGGCTACTTGGGATCTATCTGTCTGGGTTTTTTGTTGTTGTTCCTTGTTTTTCGACAAAAGCACTTGCCTTGTAGCAAATGGTAGCCTCAATCCTCCTGCCTCAGCCTCCCAAACATTGATTACAGGCCTGTGCCGCCATGGCTACCTTGTCTCTTTTATTTTAACCGGCAAACTCTTTCCTAAAGAGGGGGACGATATTCCGAATTACTTTTCCTCCCTCTTGACTAATACCAAGAGGAAGCTGGACAAACACGCGCTGCCTTTCTCTAGCCACTAGACACTCTTCAATCGTCCACAGTAAATCTTGGACACTCTGTGAAGGTCGAGCTAATGGAGCAGCCCAAAGCCAACAACACACGTCTTCAATGAGATGAAGACAACCGTCTCTCGTCGCGAGAGATATATCCTCATCACCTTCTTCTGACTCACGCCACTTGGCTTGATTTTTGGCAAATGGATCAATACCTAAATTGATGGTTGCACACAGACTCTTTAGGACTCTCTGTGATGAAGTTGAGGGAAAAAAAAAACCATCTCCCCAAAGTAGGCCAGAATCACGCACACACCCCGTCCCCTCCCCCCCCTTTTTTTTTTTGAAACTTCTATCAGTGATAACAACTCCCACGTTCTCACTCCCACCCGGGAGAAAGGCTGCCAAATTACTTGCTGCGTACCTAGTGGCGATGCAAACACATCTGGCGCTCTAGGTCACGGCCACAGCGTTTAAACCCCACGGAAGAACTCCTGGGTGGGTGGGTCGGTGGGGGACCCCAACCCCGGGCTTTTCTACCCGGGCTCCCCTGGCCCCGGCCCTCATGCATCCCCGCACCGCTCTCTCGGACTTCTGTCTCGGGATGCCCCCCGACATCTGGGTTAGTTCAAGGACTCGGGGAGGCAGAGGGCACGGCCGTGGGCAGAAGCACCGAGGCCGGAGGAGAGCTCTTATGGGCCTGAAAAGCTCGGGACCCCGAGAAACGGCGCAGGGCCTGGGAGACGGGGCCCAGCGGGCTGCGACCTCGGGGCCAACTCGCCTCCTCCTCGGCCAGGCCGCCGGGGGGCGCTGTGGGAGCTCGGGCGGGTCCGCTTAGCCCGGCCTCTCCGGCTGCAAGCGGTCGGGGCGCCCCCGACGGGGGTGGTCTCTCGGGAAGCCGCCGGGCAACCGCAGAGACGGAGCCCAAGGAGGCGCTCCGGGCGCACGGGAGAGGCGAGGAGGGCCTCCCGGCTCCCCCGGCCCCTCACCTTCATGGCCGCGACCGCCTCGGCTCGGTCGGCTCGACCCGGGAACTCAGCACCATAGCAGCCTGCTCACACAACGGCCCTCCTTCCTTCTAAGGCGGCGGAGCCTGCGCCTCCCGAGGCCGACTCAGCGTCCCGACGTCGGGGGCGTGGCCACGCTCGGCTCACGCCCCGGGAAGACGCCGAGCGGCGGGCCGAGCCCACCAATCCGAAGCCGGCCTTCGGGGGGCCGGTCACCAGAGCCAATGAGATTGCAGGGAAGGGGGCGGGGCCTCGGGCGCAGCACCGCCCCCTCCCCCCGAGAGCGGAGAGGGGCCGGGCTGGGCGGGGCCCGACGAAGCGGCTCTCCTAGGAGAAGCTGCCGGGGCGGAATTGGCTTCCCACTTTTGAGTGACTGGGTTCCCTTTCCGGAAGGGACTGTGGTGACGTGGGAAACGCGGTGGGTTTGGAGGCTTTGTGTTCGGACCTGCCGAGCAGGGCCTCGGGGCTTAGCCCGCCCGTTCTCCGAATGTTCTAGATTCCCACATTCGCACATTGTGAGAACCTCTGGGCTCTTCCAGGAGAGGCGTAGCGCACAGGCTGGGACGCACCACTGATAAGGTTTATTGAATTCCAATTGCTCTTTTGTTTGCCGTTGTTCAGCTTGTGGAGGGGCACGGGGCGGGGGGGGGGGCAGTGAAGCAGGGTTCGCTCTGTGTCCTCTGCAGACCAGGCTGGCCTCGAACTCACAGAGATCCGCCTGCCTCTGCCTCCCGAGTGCTGCGATGAAAGATGCGGTACCACCACACCTGGGCCCAGTTGACCTTTTAAATGTTCAGAATTTAAACCGTGGCACAGGCCTTTAATCCCGGGACTCGGGAAACAGTTACCCAAATCCTAACCCTTTGAAGGGATTCACGTGATCCCTTCAAATTGACTTGGGAGGCTGGGAAACCATGGCAAATGATGATGGTTTATTTCTTCAGCCTCACTGGGTTAAGGCTTTACTTAGTTGGTTTTCCTACACCTCTTTCTCTCACTTCAAAATAATGACTGGAATTTTAGACTTGAAGATGTTAATTCCTTCTTAGTCAAGACTCGGGCAGTTCTGTTCTCCGCGCCCCCTCCCCAAGACAGAGTTTCTTTGTGTAGCCTTGGAACTAGCTCGGTAGACCAGGCTGGCCTCAAAAATCACACAGATCCACCTGCCCCTGCCTCCCAAATGCTAGAATAAAAGGTATTCATCACCACCGCCTGATCTAGCCTAATTGGTGAGCTCAGCAAATGAATAACTTTGTCTCAGTAAGGTAGGAAGCAATTAAAGAAAACAGCCAACATTGACGTCCAGCCTCCACCCATACACATTTTTTTTCTAGCTAAAAAATATTGCTGGGCCTCGGTGGCTTACGCCTTTAATCCCAGCACTCGGGAGGCAGAGCCAGGCAGATCTCTGTGAGTTTGAGGCCAGCCTGTTCTACAGAGCTAGATCCAGGACAGGCACCAAAACTATACAGAGAAACCATGTCCTGAAAAAACAAACAACAAACAAAATATTAAGCCAGGTATGGTGGCATACACGTCTAATCCCAGCAGGCAGAGACAGGTGGAGCTCTGTGAATTTAAGGCCAGCCTGGTCTACATAGTAAGCTCCAGGCCATCCAGATTTGCTGGCGGTGGAAAGACTAGTTCTTCCTCAACAATCTTCAAGGGTTATTGAATAAATATAAAAATATTCTGGCCATCATTAACTGTCTCAGAATTGCAGATAACACCACAGATATCACTCCTACTCTGATGTCAAAAAGAACAAAACACATGTAAACCTTGTTGAAGATGTGGAGAACTCACTGGTGATCTCTATAGTCTGTTACTTATTTTTGAGATATATTCTCATCCTGTAACTCCAGCGGGCCTAGAACTCTCAATGTAGACCAGGCTGGTCTTAGATTCACAGAGACCAGACTACCTGTGCCTGCTAAATGCTGGGATTAAAGGTGTGTGCTAAGACCTTTTGGGTTTTTTGTTTTTGTTTTGAGTTGGGGGTCTCATGTATCCCAGGGTGACCTCCAACTTGCTATATAGGTAAGGAGACTTTAAACTCTGAATTCTCTTGACTCCACGTCTCCAGAGTTAAGATAGTTACAGTGATGAGCTACTAATACTGATTTTGAAACTTCAGGCTTTCAGTAAAAGAGATTTGTCACATGATGGAATGTTTCTTCATTGCATTCTCCATATAAAAACATTCTTCTCTCAACTGTGTGCTAATTGCACCAGTTATAGTTTGAGAAAATTTGGTTTGCTAACTTATGATAAACTACTGCTTTGTATTTCAGAGATAAAAAGAATTGCCAATGCTCGGCGATAGTGGCACACGTCTTTAATCCCAGCGTTCAGGAGGCAGAGGCAGGCAGTTCTCTGTGAGTTCGAGGCCAGCCCGGTCCACAAAGTGGGTTCCAGGGCAGCCAGGGTTGTTAACACAGGTTGTTAACATTGTCTCAAAAACAAAACAAAACAAAAACAATTGCCAAGACACATGATGCTGCGGGCCGCAGGAATATATCATAAGAACTCAGCTGGTTATGGCAAAGTCACTACCTGGAGGGATCAGGGAATTCCTCCAGAGGAAGCCAAATCCCAAGGAGTTTTTGGTGTTTTTGTTTGTGGTTTTTTGTTTGTTTGTGTGCCTTCATAGTTTTTCCAATTGACTTTTCCCTAAGAAGGGCTAACAGTGTAGACTGATCACTCTCTGGATATACACATTCCAGGTATTTGGAGAACAGCCTCAGGAAAGGCTTTCTCTGGAATCAGATTATCTCCCTTAGCCACTTTCAAGGACTACAGGAAACACCACCCAGGTGGGCGCCCATTGTTAGTCCCAGGTGGACTAACAATGATAACAGCCCACGTGCAAGTCTCCTGACTTACGGTCAATTCCACAAGGAGACACCGCCTAGGAGAGGTGGACGTTAAGTAATAGCTTTACACAATTTAGCTCGGACCCTCCCTTTTATATACCGGGACTTCCAGGGCACAGAGAGGAGAAGAGAAAAGAGAATGGAAGAACTAGATGGGTAAGAACTTGAGAGGAACGAACTGAGATGGGGAAGAACTAGATTGAAGAGCTAAAAGAGAGGACTAGAGGAACAAGATGGAAGATGAAGAAGAGCCAGATGGGGAAGAACAAGATGAGGAAGAACGAGAAGAGGAGAGAGGAGACAGGAGAGGAGATGATATGAGAAGGAACAAAATGGATGAGAACCTAGAAGGGGCAGAACTAGATGAAGGAATTAAGATAGAACCTAGAGGGGATCGTAGACAAGTGTAGAGAGAAATCAGGCTAAAGATGACCTAAATATGAGAGCAGAATATAAGCTTATAACTGTCACAGAATAATAAAGTATATGGACTAAGGAGTTTCATGTACATAGATTCATTTCATTTCATCAAAGATTAATTATCAGCTGGTTGTAGATTCTTCCCGGACCCTGGGAGGGGACTATCGAGGGGCTGGACCCCTATAGTCCCCGATAACATGAGATAATTTATTGTAGCTCAATTACTTGTTTAGAGGATAGTGGGACTGTTCTCTGAGCAGTTGTCTATATTTTTGTTTTTGTTTGTGGTTTTTTGTTTGTTTGTTTGTTTATAAGACTTATTTATTATGTATACAGTGTTCTGCTTACACACAAGATCTAATTATAGATGGTTGTGAGCCACCATGTCGTTGCTGGGAATTGAACTCAGGACCTCTGGAAGAGCAGTCAATGTTCTTAACCACTGAGCCATCTCTCCAGCCCCTTGTTTGTTTGTTTTTGAGGGGAGGGGTGAAACGGTCTCTTACAGCCTAGGCTGGTCCGAATTTAATATGTAGCTGAGGCTGGTCTTGAACTCCCGTATCCTCAGGGCTCCACCCCTACTTCTGGGACTTCAGATATTTTATTTCTTTTTGTTTTAAATTAAATTCCTATTAATTGATAACTAAAAATATAACTGCAATATATTTATTGGCTACCTGCAATGTGTCAATATATGCGTAAATAAAAAAAATGTGTTTTCTATATGTACATACTTATTTACATTTTGTTTATTACATTTTATTTATGTATGTGATGCGTGTGTGTGTGTGTGCTTGTGCCTGGATGTACCAGAGTCCACTTAAGGAGGTCAGAGGACAGCCTCCAGGAGTAAGTTCTTGCCTACCACTGTGTGTGTGTGTGTGTGTACTAGGGATGGAACATGGGCAGCCAGGCAGGCAGACACAGCAGCAGGCACCTCAACCCACTGAAACATCTTTCCAGCCTCGTCTTTTTTTTTTTTAAACTACATTTATTTATTTACTTACTCACTGATCTGTGGGGTGGGTGGGACACACTCAGGACACAGGGCACTTGTGGAGGTCAGAGAATGACTTGTGGGGTTCACTTCTCTCCTGTCCTGTGCCTCCTAGGCATCAAAACTCAGGTCTTCAGGCTCCATGCTAAGTGCTCCCACCAACTGAGCCATCTCAACAATCCCTAAACTGTTATCTGAAATAGAATCTTAGGCTGTGGCCCAGGCTGGCTTCGAACTCCCAGCCATTCTCCTGCCTCCACCTCCTGAGCGCTGAGATTACAGGTATGAACCACCACACTCATCTACACGAAGAGCTCTTTGATTGAATGTCTGAAGTGCTGAGAGTCAATCAACTTTGGGATGCAGTGGTCTGTGCCGGTGGTTATAGCTGCTGAGGTAAGGGGAGCCCTTGAATCTGCAAGTCTGAGGCCAGCCTGGGAACATACAGGGACTCCTGTCTCAAAGCAAATAAAAAAATAATTTGAAGAAGCAGCAAAACGTCATGCTCTAAACGCTTTCCAGTTCCTAAATAACCTATTTCTTTCAGTATCATGTGCTTGTAAGACAGTGGGGTAGAAAGCTAGCTATTTTTAGTTTATCACTTCACCCTCTTAAGGACATTACTCATAGCCTGGGCATGGTATACACACCTCGGATCCCAGGACTTGGGATGCAGAGGCAGAGGCAGGGGGATCTCTGAATTTGAAGCCAGCCTGGTCTACATAGTGAGTTCTAGGACAGCCAGTGCTGAGACTCTGTCAAAGAAAGAAATTCATGTGTGGAAGACAATTTTGAGTCTCTTTTAAAGTCATGTAGGAACTCTTATTTTGGAAAAATTCAGACTTCTGTGAAATAAAGAATATAATGAGCCGGGCGGTGGTGGCGCACACCTTTAATCCCAGCACTCAGGAAGCAGAGGCAGAAGGATCTCTGTGAGTTCGAGGCCAGCCTGGGCTACAGAGTGAGTTCTAGGAAAGGCACAAAGTTACACAGAGAAACCTTGTCTTGAACCCCCCCTCCCAAAAAAAAGTATAATAACTCAGCTCTGGGGAGCCTGGAGCAGACAGATCTTTGTGAGTTCCAACCCTGTCTTAGGTAGGTAGGTAGATAGATAGGTAGGTAGGTAGGTAGATAGATAGATAGATGATGGATGGATAGATGGATGATGGATGGATGGATGGATAGGTAGATAGGTAGATAGGTAGGTAGGTAGGTAGGTAGGTAGGTAGGTAGGTAGGTAGGTAGAGATGGATAAGAATAATGAGTCCCTATGTTCCCTTCACGCAGTTTTAGTGGTTCTCTGCGTTCTCGCTTTTTGTTTTGTTTTTCAAGACAGGGTTTCTCTGTGTAGCCCTGGCTGTCCTGGATCTCGCTCTGTAGACCAGGCTGGCCTGGAACTCACAGAGATCCACCTGCCTCTGCCTCCTGAATGCTGGCATTATGACCAGCTCCATTCTTGTATCCTTATCTCCAGTACTTGTATCACCCTCTCCACCCCCATCCACCCCTCATCTGAGGTCAAGTGTGGGTTAGATTGGAGCCAGATGAAAATGTGTACGAATCAAACCAGGCTTGCTGTGTTTTACTGATCCTGGGTCACTTTCACGATTATTACCAAGACAAGGTAATCCATCTTCTTCTTCTTTTTTCCAGAGCTGAGGACCGAACCCAGGGCCTTGTGCTTGCTAGGCAAGCGCTCTACCACTGAGTTAAGTCCCCAACCCCAGTCCATCTTCTTTGTAGTCGTGGTTTCAATCTTATGATTTAGAAGATTGTCTTTGGGGCTGGGAATGTGGCTCAGTTGGTAGAGTGTTTGTCTACCATGTAGGAAGTACTAGTTTAGGTCCCCAGCGGTACATAAAACCAGTGTGGAGATGTAGGGCTGTAATCCCAGCACTGGGGAGGGGAGAGGCAGGAGGGTCAGAAATTCAAGGTCATTCTCTGCTACACAGTGTATTCATTGACAGCCAGCCTGGGATACTTGAGACAATTTCTCACAAAATGAAAAAATTTTAAAAAAAGAAAGAAAAACAAAGAAATCCTGGTTTAACCCAAGTTTGGAAGTGGCAAAGTTGTAAATGGGTAACAAGAATCTACTCAGTGGGGGTCACATCAGGGCTCGGTGGGGAAAGGGGCTTGCGGCCCGAGCCTGATGACTTGAGTTCAATTCCCGGAATCCACGTGTTGCAAGGTGAGAACCAACTCGCATAAATTGTCTTCTGACCTCCACGCGCGCGTGTGCAGTGGCGTGTGCATTCCACTCTCTCTCTTACACACACACACACACACACACACACACACACACACACACACAGAGAGAGAGAGAGAAGGTGATGGGAGGGAATATGATCAAAGTGTATTATATACGTACACGATTGTGCAAGAGTGAATACAATGTTTATTTTATAAAAAGAGAATTTCTCCATCTGTAAAATGGAGGCCATGATTATGAACTGGCTTTGCTGAGTAAGTGGAAAACCCTACCAGTGAAACAGAAAGGGAGACAGAACTGTAGTGGTGTTCCACAGAGCCAAAGAAAGAAGGCAGAGGAGATTTTACAGGTGGTCCCCGCCCTCATCCTCCCTAACAGGCAACATGGGCCCAGGACTTTCTTCTTTTCACAGCTTGGGAAACTGAGTCACGCCTGGACTCCCTTGCCTGAGGCTGGGTGTTCACTGATGAAAGTTAGAACCCCGCCCCGCCTCCTGTGCTGGTTGGTGCAGGGTCACGTTCACCCGTGTTCTTAGTCTTCTCATAAAGACGCAAACCTTGCAAGGCAAGTCCAGTCTTGTTCAGGAATCGCCATTCCCACAGGAGGGGTGTGTGGAGAGTGTGCACAGCACGCTACAGTATTGGGAAGGGATTTGCCTCCGATGCAGGTGGCTAGTTCACACACACACACACACACACACACACACACACACACACACACACACACACACACACACACACACACGGACTTCTTAGCTCTCTCTTCATATCCAGCACTCCCCGGGTGCCAAGCCCCGAACCAAAGGACACCGTTCTTCTTCTCGTGGAGTTTACATTGCCACGATGAACGGCGACATGTCAGAATTGCTGTTTTGGTTTCTTACAGCCGATGCATTGAATGCCTACAAGTTGGGTGGCTTGTATAACAGAAATAGGTTCTCTCACAGCAATGGAGAGGGGAAGTCTGAGAGTGCATGTTGGCAGAGCCCGTGGTTTGAATGCATAATGTTTGAACTCTTGGATCCCAGCGGGGGCTGGGGGGTGATGTTTTGAGAGACTGTGGAACCGTCTGGACACAGTGCCTAACTGGCCAACTTAGGCTATAGGGGTGGGCCTGGGTAGCTATGGCTAGGTCCCCGTCCTGCTGACTTCTCTGCTCCATGGCTTTCATGGATGTGAGAAACCATGCCCCTAAGTCCCTCTGCCATGGATGATGCTACTTTCTGTTACATCTTTGCCACCATGAAGGACTGTATCTGTTCTTTTTTGTTTTGTTTTGTTTTGTTTTTCGAGACAGGGTTTCTCTGTGTAGCTTTGCGCCTTTCCTGGAACTCACTTAGTAGCCCAGGCTGGCCTCAAACTCACAGAGATCCGCCTGCCTCTGCCTCCCCAGTGCTGGGATTAAAGGCGTGCGCCACTACTGCCCGGCCTGTATTTGTTCTAACTTGAGACTACATGAGACCTTTCCCTCATAGGTTATTTGGTCACAGCCAGATAAAAACTAATACAGCGACGGAACAATCTTCCTTTGCCTTTCCCCAGCGTCTGGGGGTTCCAGGAAATTCCTGGCTTGTGGCTGCCTCGCTCCAGCCTCCAGCTCTGTCTTCTCCTGACTTAGTGCCCACCCATACAATCCAGAATGACCCCATTTTGAGACCCTCTTAACAGCAATGTTGCTTCTCTGGAGTAAGCTCGTGTTAACAGGCTCTGGGCAGACATGTATTTTTAGAACTCACTATATAGTCACAGCAATCCACCTGCCTCAGTGTCCTAACTGCTGGGATATTTACCTCAAATGCCCTGAAGTTCAGTCTACACACACACACACACACACACACACACACACACACACACACAACTAAAAGAAATCATCATGTCTATTCTAGATGTAAGACAAAACTGACTAAGGATTATTAAAAACAGGGAAGCTACCAGGCAGTGGTGGTTCACATCTTTAGTTTCAGCACTTGGGAGGCAGACAGGCAGATCTCTGAGTTCGAGGCCAGCCTGGTCTACAGAGTGAGTTCCAGGACAGCCAGGGCTACACAGATACACAGAGAAACTCTGTTTCAGAAAAAAATAAAAACTTGGGTGGAGGGGAAGGAAGCTACCAGAGATAAGATCTATGGATATATGAATTCAAGCATAAAAATACTTTTAAGAGTCTTTTGAGAGGAGGACTTTTTTGAAACAGGGTCTCATTACATAGGTTGGCCAAGCTAAACCTGGTATATAGACCTCTCTGGCCTTGAACTCATGGCTATTCTCCTTCCTGCCTCTGCCTCCCAACACTGAGATTACAGGTATGCACACATCTACTTTTTGTGGGGAGGGGTTTTGAGACAGAGTTCTCTGTGTAACAGGTCAAGCTGCCCTGGAACTCACTCTGTAGACCAGGCTGGCCTCGAACTCACAGAGATCGCCTCCCGAGTGCTGGGATTACCACCTGGCTTTTTTTTTTTTGCTCCTAACTACCTCCCAATTTGTTAGTGCCGAACCACTTGCTATCCTGAGGACGAATGTCTTTCTATTCCAGGTATTCCTTGTCCTGTCCTACTTAAAATCCTTGTGGGTGGGGAGGGGAGGGGAGCTGGAGAAATGGCTCAGAAGTTAAGAGCATTTGCTGCTCTTCCAGAGGACCTGGGTTCAATTCCCAGCACCCACATGGCAGCTCACAACTGTCTGGAACTCCAGTTCCTTGGCATCTGACACCTTCACACCAATGCACATAAAGTTAAATAGGGGTTTGGGATTTCGCTCAGTGGTAGAGCACTTGCCTAGCAAGTGCAAGGCCCTGGGTTTGGTCCTCAGCTTAAAAATAAATAAAGTTAAATAAATTATTAAAAATAAAGTAAAATAAAATCCTTTAGGGGAAAGGGCAGGGACAAAACAATAGTTTTAAAAAGAGACTGGGGGCCACCGAGATGTCTCACTGGGTAAAGGACCTGAGCCATCATCCCTGCGGACATAAGTTCCATCTTCAGGACTCACACGATGGAAGGAGAAAACCAATCCCCTCGGGTTGTCCTCTGTCCTCCACACTCAGGTCATAGTATGTGCGGGCACACACACACACACAGATACACATAGATAGATAGATAGATAGATAGATAGATAGATAGATAGATAGATAGATAGATAGATAGATAGATAGATGGAATAAAAATATTTTTTAAAAGAGGCTGGGATGGCCGGGCAGTGGTGGCGCACGCCTTTAATCCCAGCACTCGGGAGGCAGAGCCAGGCAGATCTCTGTGAGTTCGAGGCCAGCCTGGTCTACAGAGTGAGATTTGTCACTCACAGGTGAAATGCAGAGACTGTGTGGCCTTTGGCCACAGATCGAAAAGCAGGAGGTGCCCCATCAAGTGTGGCTCTGGGCTCCTAGTACCACAGCCTCTGGAAGCCAGGGAGGAGAAAGAGAGCCAGGATCCTCATGGGGCCAAGGATCTACAGACCCCAGGAACTGTAAGCCAGGCTGAGAGAGACAAGAAACTGAGGCAGCACCCTGCCTTCCACAAGGACAGACAGATCCCAAACATCAGCCCCTGGGCCCCAGGAAAGAAACCCCACACAGCCTGGGCCAAATCCTCTAAAGAAACCAAGGCTCACTCTCTCAAAAACACCAGGGGACTGTAATGCAAGGACTGTTTCCAAGGCCCCCTCCCCAGAGAGCCAGTCCCAGACCACTGCAATGAGCCTTGGAAGAAGAGAGGCTCCTGACAAGAGCGAGAAAGTTGTGGCCCAGGTGCCCAGCGACACTGAACAAACACTGTCGGTTCGAAGCAGAGCTGTCCCGCTCTCAGGCAGACCTTGCAGTGAGTCTCAGGAGACATCGGTAGCGTATGTAGTGGGCCAACCCCTGAGGATGATCTTCGCCAGACTCCATGGTGATTGGTAGACTTCCAGGTATGTGACAGCGGACTCGGTTCTTGTCAGTGAGAAGCAGAGATCTCCTCCTGAGACTCCTGTCTCCCAGGAGAAAGGGGCTGGTGCACACTCCCAGCTCCCATGAGGACCTTCAGTTCTCCTCCACTTCAGAGGACAGTGATTCGGAGTGAGCCACCACCCGGCAAGAAGATGCCACCTCCCTGCTCAGACTGCCCAGACACTTCCAGATAACTACATGATGGACCTTCGGGAGTCAAAAGAATCCCAGTGGACCAGTATGTTCTTCCCCAGAATGAACTAGGGAGGTGACTGGAACCTGTCAGGTTCACTCCAGATGGCGGCAACAGCGAACACTCCTCTCACAGCTGGACTTGCATCTCCAAGCAAGTAGCCTCCCCTCATCATGGACCCTGGACTCTGTTCAATAACCTCAATGTACAAAACTATGTTCTAGTTGTCGTATTGTGTGACCTTATCCATTTCAGCAATAAGATCGTCCTAGAAATGATGCCTATGCAGTGTTTTCTTTTTGTGCCGAGAACATGGGGTTTTTCATACTCCCTGGCGTTCAGTAACAATCCACAAACCCAAGTGGCATGCCACCTACCTCATCAGTGTGCCAGACACACACTGTGCACACCCACACCCAACTTGTGATCTTAAGAAAGCTGAGAGATAGGACAATCTGTAGGCCTCCCGTTCCAAACTATTGCTGTGTAGCTAAAGGCTTGGGCCAGAAATCCAGGTACATACCTACCACAAGGTAGGAAACTCTGGGGACTCACGCTCAGGCTTTCCTGGAAGATGTGCACTTGTTTTTACCCTAGCTGAGCCCTTTTCTCCCTGAAACAAGAGAGTGTTCAAAATACAGAGTAGCAGCAGGCCTGGTGGTCACACACACACACACACACACACACACACACACACACACACACACACATCTATGACATGTCATCCCAGTGGTAGACAAAGGCACCAAAACTACACAGAGAAGCTCTGTCTCGGCAAAAAAAAAAAAGAAAGAAAGAAAGGAAGAAAGAGAGAAAGAAAGAAAGAAAGAAAGAAAGAAAGAAAGAAAGAAAGAAAGAAAGAAAGAAAGAAAGAAAGAAAGAAAGGAAGAAGGAAGGAAGGAAGGAAGGAAGGAAGGAAGGAAGGAAGGAAGGAAGGAAGGAAGGAAGGAAAGAAAGAAAGAAAGAAAGAAAGAAAAGAGGCTGAGGATGTAGTTCTGTGAGAGAGTGTTTGTCTAGCGTGATGGAGGCCCTGAGTCCCATTTCTAGCACTTCCCAAATGATAGGCTGAGGACCACGCCCCAACAATAACTGCTGACAGTCGAGATGAAGCTCTGGAATTCTCATCTGTTTGAAAGACAGCCCTTCGAACAGCACACAGAATGCCAGTTTCATCCTGAAATGAATCCTATTTTATGACATCTTTATTTCAGGTTGTTTCTAAGTCTGTGTCAGAATAGCATCTGCTAGTTATAGAAATGTGAAAATACAGCATTTCCGACACCAATACACACTGCTGACCGACCTCAATTATCCTATTTAGCCTAAGCCTCCGGGGTTCACAACCTATCAAAAGGAAAGCAAGTCAACTTTCCCCCACACGCCTGAGACGCGCTGGGAGGATCGAGAAGATAATAAAAGGGACCACAGCTCTTTCTAAAGATCATAGGCAGCACATTCATTAGCGCGCTAATTAGGGGCGCCGCTAAGTGATTCACAGAGAGCATCAACTCAGACCCTGCCTTTCCCTGCTAACCGTTTACGATCCAGACAGACAGACAGGCTGACGCTCACACTCATTTACAGACAAGCCGGACACACACAATGCAACAGGACCATTACATCAATTGACGTTTGAATAAGACAAACATTTGAGATGGGGACACTCAGATGGCTCAAATGAGAACAGGTGCCTTGAACATTCCACTTCTAGGCTAAGATAAACAGACCGGACAAAAAGGTCGCCCACCATCACATTCATTTATAAGAATAAACACAAGCCTCAAAGTTGTTCTTAAAAAAAAAAAAAATGCCAACCTTTCATTTATCCTCATTCTGAACTCTTGCATCTTCTAAGGTCACACATTTTTGTGTATGTGTGTGTGATGGGAGGGGACTCATTGAATCCACAGTCCTCCTATGTCAACCTCCTAAGGGCTAGGATTGTAGGAGTGGAGGCTGTAACTGGAAAGTCACAATAATTGAAAGGATTGGGGCTGGAGAGATGGCTCAGCAGTTAAGGGCACTGGCTGCTTCTCAGCAGCCATATGGTGGCTTAAATCATATGTAACTCCAGCTCCAAGGGATCTGACATCCTCTTCTGGCCTCCATGGGTACCAGGTACACACGTGGTACACAGACAAATATTCAGGCAAAACAGTTCCAAGTTCAGAAAGAGGAGATGGCTCAGTGGGTAAAAACACTTGGCTCACAAGCAAGAGGACCCGGGTTCAAGTCCTCAGCACCCACATGAAAAGGTCAGTGTGGTCACAGATGAGGCTGTAACCCCAGTGGGCTGAGAGAGAAGGTCCTACGGGACCTGCTGGCTCCCAGCTTCACTTCCTGCCTTAAGGTAATACAATGGAGAGTTATAAAGAAAGATAGTTGACACCTTCTTTTGGCCTCCCTGAACACACAAGTGCACACACACATACACACACACACACACACACACATCATCATAATATAATAATAATAATAACAATAAATAATAATAATTTGGTTGAGAGCAACTGGAAGACATCAGGAATCAATTTCTGGCCTCCACATGCATGACACCCAAACAAACATGTACACAAGTATACACATACACAAACATGTACACAAGCATGCACCTACACACACACAAAATGGATACAAATTTTAGTTAAGTTTAATAATTTTTTACCTTTTTATTTATTGGTAGTGAAGATCAATCTTAGGGTTAAGATACAATAAGTTTAAAACAGGGCAGAAGCTGGACACAGTGGTACATGCCAATAATCCCAGAACTTTGCGAGCTGGGGTAGGAGGATTGGGAGTTCAAGGTCAGCTTGGACTACATATCGAGGCTACTTCAAAAAAAAAAAAAAAAACCAAGTAAATATAAATAAAGCTGACCGGGTAGTTATGGTGCACGCTTTTAATCCCAGCACTCGGGAGGCAGAGGCAGGCGGATCTCTGAGTTCCAGGCCAGCCTGGTCTACAAAGCGAGATCCAGGACAGGCTCCAAAGCTACACAAAGAAACCCTGTCTTGAAAAACCAAATAACAATAATAGTAATAATAATAATAATAATAATAATGCGGCTGTGGGATACACTGAAGAAGAGACTGTTAGGAGTATTAACTAAAAGGACTGGTTGTTCTTTCAGAGGACCTGGGTTTGATTCCCAGCACCTACATGGTGGCTCAGAACTATCTGTAATTCCAGTTCTAGGGGATCTGACACCTTCTTCTGGCCTCCAGGAGGAACACACACACAGTGCACAGACATACATGTAGGTAAGGCACCCATACCCATAAAAATAAAAATAAATAAATCTCTAAAAATGGAAAAATAGCCGGGCAGCGGTGGCACAGGCCCTTAATCCCAGCACTCGGGAGGCAGGGGCCGGCGGATCTCTGTGAATTGAGGCAGAAGTGTCTGTTACTCCTTTGCTTTTGCTTGTGGCGCCTTCAAAACCTTTTACTCTTCATAAGTTTCTTTTTTTCAATCCCCATATTAAATTAGGCCATCTCGGGGTGGGGAGTCCCTTTCCCCTTTAGCATGAAACAATTTAAACAAAAAGCCATCCGATCTGTTTGCCCTTGATTGGGCTAGCCTGGGTCATGTGCTTATCACAGAAACAATCGCAGTGGCCAAGCGCTGGGAACTTGGCATTCACTGCAAACTGAGGGGTCTGAAGACTGTAGGCTGGAGCGAATCCTTCCTTGAAAGCTTAGTGAGTGTTAACCACAGAGCTTGGAACATTCTCTTGATACTTTGATTTCTGTGCGTGAGCTTAACCGGCTAAAAGCCGGAGCGGAAACTCCAGTTCCTAAAGAAGCCCAATTTTTCACGTTGCTGTGAAAGCGAAATTTGAATTGTCCTTAAATGCCTGCCTGAGTCAGACATGTGTAGTTCCTAGAATCAGAGAAGGGTGTCAAACACTGTTGGTAAGGAACTGGGCATGGTGGCGCACGCCTTGAATCCCAGGCAGAGGCAGGTGGAGCTCTGTGAGTTCGAGGCCAGCCTGGTCTGTAGGGTGAGTTCCTGTACAGCCAGAGCTGTTAGATAGAGAAACCCTGTTTGGAAAAACAAACAAAACAAAAACAAACCTTATTTAGTAGCCGCAGCTGGAGCCTGGGTCCTCTGAACAGAGACTCAGGTGTGGGTTTTCACGAGATGGTCAGGGAATTCCTGAGAAAGAGACTTTGTGAACAGAGTCTCTTTCCAGAGGTCGGGGGTCAGGTAGCCGTAGGTCTTGGAGATGGCATCACAGGTGGCCTTGGCCAACTTGTCCAGGGTGGCAGGGCAACCCCTGACTGATGTGTAGCCGTCATCAATACCGGCCATTAGCACATGCTTCTTGGGCACAGGAGCAGAGATGATGCCAGTGCCTCTGGGGACAGATGAGGCACACTAGCACAGAGCCACAGCCGTCCGTCACTTTGTGTGGGCTTGCCAATCTTGTGCCCCCAGTAGCCTCTCCACACAGAGACAATGGACAGCTTGGCCAAGGTGATGGCCCCTCGGATGGCAATGGCTCCCTCCTTCACACCAAGACCAACACGACCATTGTGGTTCCTAATAACGACAAAAGCCTTGAACCTGGTCCGCTGGCCAGCCTGAGTCTGTACCTGAACTGGCATGATCTTTAGAACCTCATCTTTTAGGGATGTGCTCAGGAAAGAGTCAATAATCTTGGGTTCCTTAACAGGCAGAACAGGTAGATCTCTCCCAGGGACTTGACCTTCCTGTCCCTGGCCAGTGGCCCAGCTTGGTGATGGGGATCCACTCCTTGTCTTTGGCTTTACCTCCACAAGCCCCATGGTCTTGACCATGGCCACAACCACAACCTCAGCCTCTAAGATTGCTGCTGGATTCTCCACAGAAGCCTCCACAGGCTCTTAATCTTGGGCTTCCAGCATCATCTGCCATTTTGTATTTTCCTGAAGAAGAAACTAAAAGAAATACTTTTGATAGCATTGTTCATGTGTGTGTTCATCAACATAGAGAGTATGAAGGCTATGCATACATACATGTATATATACATATACACATATATTATATATACATACACATACTTATATGTATGACTACACACTAAATACCATTCTTTCATGAAACTAGAGATATATAGCTCAGTGGTAGAGTGTCTACCTAGTCTAGATGAATCCCTAGGACCAATTCCTAGCAATGACAAATAAAAATCATTCTTTTGCTGGACAGTGGTGGCACATGCCTTTAATCCCAGCGCTGGGGGGTGGGGGTGGGCAGAGCCAGGTGGATCTCTGTGAGTTCAAGGCCAGCCTGGTCTACAGAGCGAGATCCAGGACAGGCACCAAAACTACATTGAGTAACCCTGTTTCGAAAAAAACAAAAAAGAAAAAAGAAAAAAAAAACAATTCTTTTATTCATTACTTGACACAAATGAAAATACTGATAGTTTTTCTCCTTTCTCCTCCACACAAATTGAACAAAATACCTTTCAGAGACTTTAAAATGAGCCAGATAGTTAAAGAGTTTCTCTGGCAATTTAATTTATGTGGGGTAGACCACTCAGAGACTGAAATGAGGGGCTGAAGAGATGACTCAGCAGCTAAGAGCACTGGCTGCTCTTCCAGAGGTCCCAGGTTCAGTTCCCAGCACCCACTTGACAGCTCACAACTGTCTGTGACTCCTGTTCCAGGGGATCTGATGCCCTCTTCTGATCTCCTTGAGCACCAGGCATGCAGGAGGTGCACATACATGCAGGCAAACACTTATAGTGATAAATAAAAATAAAACCTTTTTTTCTTTCACAAAAAGAGACTTAAAGATTGAAAAATGCCCAGTTTTAACAATAAATAAACAACGCCCAGAGGCTTCAGAACCTTGTGAGAAGCAAGAGTTCTGACACTTTACCTGGGAAACATGAAAGTGCTTGGACTATTTTAGCAAATTTGGCCTGACAAGAACTGGTCAGCCAGGCATGGTGGCGCATGCCTTTGATCCCAGCACTAGGAAAGTAGAGGCAGGTGGTCTACAAAGTGAGTTCTGGTACAGCCAGGGTCACAAAGAGAAACCTGTACAAAAAAAGAACTGTCCGGGAGGCAGAGGCAGGCGGATCTCTGTGAGTTCGAGGCCAGCCTGGTCTACAGAGCGAGATCCAGGAAAGGCCAAAGCTACACAGAGAAACCCTGTCTCGAAAAACAAAACCAACCAACCAACCAAACAAACAAAAAAGAACTGGTTAATTATTCCTTCAAAATTAGGCTTTATGGGGCTGGAGAGGTGACTCAGCAGTTAAGAACATTGGCTGCTCT